>NC_058162.1:27699429-27756718 GCF_020080835.1 Cotesia glomerata
CACCCTAGTGGGTGTAGATGCAAGCTGTGAAATTTATTTTTTTAACTGTAGTTTCCCATCTATTGGACTATTACCATGCATTCTCGAATTACTTAGTCTGTGGCATGTCACTTTTTACATCGAAAAAAAGTCAGGATCGAAATTTTTGAGCTTGCTATAGTTTGTGCTGATAAAATTTAATAATTTCAAGTAGATTAATTGTTATAATTGAATATAATTAATTGATATCAGTAAAATAAAGTATGAATCACTATTATAATATAAAATTTAGGAACAAGAAGTACCGTAGAATTAAATAAAATTTTGCAACCTAGAAATACCGTTCTGCTTACAGTAAACACACTCGGTAGTCTGGCGCTCCGTTTACAACGGATTTGAACGGAACTTGGCGCCAGATTCTACCGAATCTGTGGATAAATTTTAAGGTTAGAGAACTCTTGCGGTGTTGTCAAGTGTATACCGGTAATTCAGAGTGCTATATTTTTTATTAGTCAATTAAATGTTATTAATTATTTAATGAGTAAATTTTTCGGAAATTTCCTTAAAAATGTTATTAATTAATTTAAAAATTAGTTTTAAGATGCATAACAAAAGTATTTCTACATTTAATTTTTTTATAGGCATTCTTTACACTAGGAGGGTACTTGAATCTCCTTAATTAAAAAAATAATTTTTGAGTGATTTAAAAGTTACCTCGTTTGCAAATAATAAGAAAATGATTATAGTAGCTTCAAATTTCGAAGAAATCAAAGGTTAGTATCTTTATAACATAATTTTAGACCTGCGCATGCGCCGGAACGGTTCCAGCGCATGCGCGCGAAGCCCGCGCAATTTTAAACAAAGAATCTTAGGAATTAACACCTTTCTTTAATTTTTATCGCTTTTATATTAATATAAAGTTTTATTTTATTTTTTTTTAATATTGTAAGCTTTAGAAAATTTAAATTGTTTTCCCAAAAAATTATATATTTAAAAAATTAGTCAATTAAATGTTTAAATATTAAAAAATCAAATAAATGTTTTAATAATTAAATAATTATTTAATGAGTGAATTTTTCGGAGATTTCCTCAAAAATGTTATTAATTAATTTTAAGATGCATAACAAAAGTATTTCTGCGTATTATTTTTTTATAGACATTCTTTACACTAGAAGAGTACTTGGATCTCCTTAAAGTATACAATCAGGAAGAAATTTTACAAATAAATTTGATATTTATAAAAAATGACGCTTTTGATTCTGTTTATAAACAGAATGTAATATATTACAAAAGAAACTTATTGAAAAAAGCAATTCTCCAACGCGAATTAGTCGGTGTGAGCGGAAGGATGGCTGTAAACATGATAGCGGCTAAGAAACTTATGGTAGCAACCCCAATTTTTTGAATTAGCTTGATAAATTTGGTGAGTGTTACGCCTATTGAATATCATCAGCCAAATCCGTGGAGTTTGTTTATAAAAATTATATTGGCTTAGATAAAATATGACGCTTGTGTATAAAAACATAACAACAGTACTCGATTTGTTAGGTGAGAGTGGCGGCGCCACTAGCTCGTTCAACGGTTATGCCCAATATTGTAAGGCCGGTGATTGTAGTCCAGGTGTCGCTGTACGTTAATTCTTTCTCGCGGACTTTTTAAATTAATTTTCCCTCTTTGATAGTTACTTTTTTATTTGTTCTATTTTTATCATTACTTAAATATTATTAATGTGTTATGGTTTTTTAAAATTGAGATTCATTTTTAAAATCCTTATTTTACGTTAATTCATTATTTAAGTTACAAGTTTATTTTTAGTTTCTTGCTGTATTATAATGGAGAACAAAATCCGTAAAATTTCAAATTTTTCATTTAACTTTATATTGAATCAATTTTTATGTTTTAAAGTATATAAAATTAACAATAATAATAATTTTATTAAAAAGAAGAAATATACTTTTTAAAATCACCTCTTATTTGTTAAAATATTTTAACTTTAACAAGACTTACTAACAAAAGCTCGAACTTAAAAAAAAAAGCTTAAATTTTTTGGTCCCAGGAAGAAATTTCTCAAAGTACAAAAGTGAGTCAGTGAAAATGTGCGAGTGATAAAATCCCGTAGAATACAAAATTTCTCATCTTTTTCACTTAAAATTGATGTTTTAAACTATATAAACTAATCAATAGTAATAAAAAAATTACCTAGAGGGATATTGCTGCTGGGATGATTGATTGATAGAAATATCCGG
The DNA here is from genome assembly GCF_020080835.1 of Cotesia glomerata. NCBI lineage: Eukaryota > Metazoa > Arthropoda > Insecta > Hymenoptera > Braconidae > Cotesia > Cotesia glomerata. Next base: position 27,701,655 of record NC_058162.1, read on the forward strand.
CGCATTATTGTCCTTCAATAAACCTTCTGAATAATTAACTACGTGTTTTGATTCAAAATCATCAGTCTTGTCGTCTGGCTCGTCTCGATTCGTTTCCGTGTTCGTCGTAATTGTCATTGTTAATGGCAAGAACTCCCGATCCGTCTCGTTCCCGTCCTCCTGGGAAGGTATTGAGTTTCTGTTGCAATGGTCTTCCTCCTCCTCGTTTTCATCCTCGTTATCGTTGTTGTCGTTGTCTTGATGATTTGAAGATTCGGTTACCAGGGGAAGGTTATCTGCACTGCGTACTTTGCGACATAGTCGCGAAGTTGAACCATGGCGACGTAGAAATTCCTTAAAGTAAACGTAGTTGACTTTTAATTTATTTTTTATCAAAATTTTTCATAAAATAATAATAATAATAAGTTCAAAAAATCTCAGCATTATTATTCATATTATTAAGATAATAAGCAAAATTTTGTGGCCAGTGTATTTATATGATAAAATGGGTTTTTATGGTTTTATATTATTCTCATCAATAGTCAATTTATGATGATTAGTATTTAGGCTGCATTTGAAAATGCTCTATCTCTAGATACAAAATTAAGAAATGACCTTGTATCTCGTGAACTATTGACGTTTTTAAAGAAATAAACTCATCCTGATGTTACACTCATCAAGACCTTGCATTTGAGTACCCACATCAATTTTTCATATATTTTATATATTTCACAAATACCATATATATATAAAATATATAAAAAATGCCATGTGGGTACTAAAATGAAAGGTCTCGATGAGTGTAACATCGAAATGAGTTTATATCTTAAAAAATGTTAATAATTAAGAAATGACATTGTATCTTGTGAACTATTGACATTTTTAAAGATATAAGCTCATCTCGACATTACACTCATCGATACCTTTCATTTGAGTACCCACATCAATTTTTCATATATTTTATAAATTTATATATTTCACAAATACCATATATATAAAATATGTAAAAAAATGCCATGTGGGTACTTAAATGAAAAGTCTCGATGAGTGTAACATCGAAATGAGTTTATATCTTAAAAAATGACAATAATTAAGAAATGACATTTTATCTTGTGAACTATTGACATTTTTAAAGATATAAGCCTATCTTGACATTACACTCATCGAGACCTTTCATTTGAGTACCCACATCAATTTTTCATATATTTATATATATTATATTATATATATGTATATATGAAAAATATATCAAAAATGCATGTGGGTACTCAAATGATAGGTCTCGATGAGTGTAATGTCGAGATGAGCTTATATCTTAAAAAATGTCATAAGTTGACAAGATACAATGTAATTTCATAATTATTAACATTTTTTACAATATAAACTCATTTCAATGTTCTACTCATCAAGAGCTTTCATTTGAGTACCCACATCAATTTTTCATATTTTTTATATATTTATATATTTCACAAATACCATATATATAAAATATATAAAAAATGCTATGTGGGTACTTAAATGAAAGGTTTTGATGAGTGTAACATCGAAATGAGTTTATATCTTAAAAAATGTTAATAATTAAGAAATGACATTGTATCTTGTCAACTATTGACATTTTTAAAGATATAAGCTCATCTCGACATTACACTCATCGAGACCTTTCATTTGAGTACCCACATCAATTTTTTATATATTTTATAAATTTATATATTTCACAAATACCATATATATAAAATATATAAAAAATGCCATGTGGGTACTAAAATGAAAGGTTTCGATGAGTGTAACATCGAAATGACTTTATATCTTAAAAAATGTTAATAATTAACTCCAAAGTACTGGAGATGTATATCTATGAAACAGTCTTCAGTGAGTTTCAGCCCATTGTCTCTCCACTTCAGCATGGCTTTATGCCCAAACGCTCAACAGTAACTAATTTAGTATATTTCACTCAGCTTGCTAATGAAACTCTTACTGCTGGGGAACAACTTGACGTATTTTGTGCAGATTTTGCTAAAGCATTTGATAAGGTTGACATCAGAATATTGCTTAATAGACTGCGTGAACTAGGATTAACTACTCACTTCATGTGCTTATTAACTTCATACCTAGTCAGCAGGGAAAATATTGTATATTATATGGGATATAGGTCTAAACCCTATATTTCTACTTCGGGAGTTCCTCAAGGATCCAACCTTGGTCCTCTCTTATTTCTTGTCTTTATCAATAATCTAGCACAGCATACTTCCTGTTTCTTTGATTTATTTGCTGATGACTCTAAGCTGTATATGAGAATACATAATTTAAATGATTGCATATTTTTACAACGTAACATTGAATATATGGCGCAATGGTGTAAGGACAATGGGCTGCAACTCAATGCTGACAAATGTTGCGTATTAACACTCACTCGGAGGAAAAATATTATCAACTTTGACTACAACATATCTGGAAAAATTTTAGGTAAGAGTACTACAGTCAAAATACTTGGGGTAACATTTGACAGTAAACTTACTTTTGCAACGCACATTAATAATATTATGTCTGAAGCCTGGAAAACGCTAGGGTTCATTACTCGAGTTTCAAAAAACTTTAATAATCTTAATGCCATTAAATTGTTATATAATACATTTGTTAGACCAAAACTTGAGTATGCTTCGCTAGTATGGTCTCCTACTCAATCAGGACAGTCCACTAAGATTGAAAGAGTTCAAAGAAGGTTTTTAAAATTTTTAATTTGGAAAAAAACTGGACTTTATCCGGCTCGGGGAATTGCAGATCTCACGCTATGCAAAGAATGCGAATATCTTACTCTCGATGAAAGACGCATCTGTGCGGAATTCTCCTTTGCAACTAAATTATTTAACAACTTGGTGGATTGTCCTCAATTGCTAACACTGTTTAAATTTAAGATACCAGTCTTAGGTATGAGAAATCAAACTCCAATGTACATACCTATTGCTAAATCTAACTTATCACAGGCAGCGCCAATATATCGCATCTCTAATACAGTGAATCGCTTTTATCAATGGGAACCTGCACTTGATATGTTGAATTGTCCTAATGGCTATGTAACTGCGTTACTTGGCAAACTAGCAACTAAGTGGCGTTAAAGATGTGAAATTATGAATTAATAGTTAATAAGTAAGTTTTAATAGGTAATAATTAATAAGTAATAAGCAATAATTACTTATTATTAAATAATGAGCAATTTTTATGAGTGGAAATGAATGAAATCACTATGCTAGCTATAAGTCATCTTGTTATACATCAAAAATTTATTTTTCTTATGTACTAACAATTGTATTATTAACCCTGTTAATGGCCTAGGCTGTTGGGTTTGTTTATTGAAATAAAAAAAAAAAAAAAAAAAAAAAAAAAATAATTAGGAAATGACATTGTATCTTGTCAACTATTGACATTTTTAAAGATATAAGCTCATCTCGACATTACACTCATCGATATCTTTCATTTGAGTACCCACATCAATTTTTCATATATTTTACATATTCATATATATTCCACAAATATCATATATATAAAATATATAAAAAATGCAATGTGGGTACTCAAATGAAAGGTCTCGATGAGTGTAACATCGAAATGAGTTTATATCTTAAAAAATGTCAATAATTAAGAAATGACCTTGTATCTTGTGAACTATTCACATTTTTAAAGATATAAGATCATCCTGGCATTACACTCGTCAAGACCTTTCATTTGAGTACTCACACACTGATAGAAGAATTTATTAACTATTAATAATTCAATTTATTTGAAGACAATTATTTAATTTATTAAATTTTAATAAATATTTTTCAACATTTAATAAATATTTATTTGGGAGGAACGTAGATTTATTAACAATTAATAAGTATTTATTAATAGTTAACAAATATTTATTAACAGTTTCGCTTGCAATTTCATATGATATGAAGATTGCTTGTAAACAAAAATCATCTTTATAAATTATTTGCATTAATTATATTACATTATAATAATGTTTATTGTAAAATACCAAATTCTATCACAACTCATAATTATCTTTTATATTTTTAAATATTAAAAACGTTAATTTATTTAGGTGAATTTAATTATTATCATGTATTCCAGCTATAGGATCATAAAAAGTGTCAAAAGAAAATTGATAATTTTGTTTTTGATTTTAAATAAATATTTATTAACAGTTAATAAACTGTACTTAACCCTTCAAGCACTCTCGCTATGAGATTTTCTCTCACGCTCATCAATAACTCAAATTTTCTTTCAAATTTTAGCTGGAATGACTATGTGATTTCTTTTCTATCTGTCAAAAAATTAATATTATTTCAGATTGCAATATTATTATCTTAATTGTTCTATACTATAAAAAAATAAAATAAATTTTATTAACTCTGTGAGATATTTTCTCATCGCAATAGTAAAGTAGGGGGGTCAGAATTTAAAAAATCGGGTCTGATCGGTACAGTTCGGAGGTTCCCGTAAGAGTGCATTTGTGTTTGGATGTATTATTATTATTATTAAATATTATTTTTAAATAAGTCAATTTTTTTTTTGTTTTAAGAAATTTATTTTTTTTAAGATTTTTTAAATTAAAGGGACTATAAGCATGCGTGCGCTTCCACATAAGGCGTGAGAGTTTTTCTCATCGCGCAAGTAACGATAGTAAATCGTTTTACGAGAGTGCTGAAGGGTTAATAATTACTTATTAACTATTAATAAATATTTGTTAACTGTTAATAAATATTTATTTACATTTAATAAATCGTATTTAATAAATAATTTATTAACTGTTAATAAATATTTATTAAATCTTATGATGTTAAAAAATCATTTATTAACAGTTAATAAAACTTATTAAATATAAACAAATCCTTCTATCAGTGCATCAATTTTTCATATATTTATATATATTACATATATTTATATATAAAAAATATATTAAAATGCATGTGGGTACTCAAATGAAAGCTCTTGATGAATGTAACATCGGGATGGGCTTATATATTTAAAAAGGTCAATAGTTAAGAAAGTACAGTGCAATTTGACAAAAATAATTACACTGATAGAAGGATTTGTTTATAGTTAAAAAGATTTGTTAATATTTAACAAATCATTTATTAGAAGCCATTTGTTAGGCTTTAACAAATATTTCTTAGTATTTAAAAAGATTTATTAATATTTTATAAATGAATATCAGATTTATTAAATACAAACAAATCATTTTAAATACTAAGAAATATTTATTTAATATTAAAAAATGGTCTCTAATAAATGATTTGTTACATATTAAAAAATATTATTTAATACAAATAAATCCTTCTATCAGTGTAGGAAAACGGTTGACCCTAAAGGCCATCCCTGCAACTTCCCGCTAATTCCGTTAATACCTGGCCGCTTTTTTGAGCTCTTCGAGCTCAAAAGTACAATCTATGTATTGTTTTAAGCTCTCCGAGCTCAAAAAGATACCTTTTCTATGCTTTTTAGCTCTTTGAGCTCAAAAGTCTGATAGAAGTTTCATAGAACACTATTTTTTGAATGTTCATACCGCAATAACTTTTGAATGAATGAACCGATTTTTACGCGGTTGGCGGCATTCTACGTTGGTTTTTAAGCTTTATAAATAATTTCTAAGTTTCAATTGGTCAAACTAGAAATTTCGGAATAACTCTGAAAAAACACTTTTTTTGGTTTTCTTTCGTTCACGATATCTCTCGAACGAATCAACCGATTTTGACCGGATTGGCGGCGATCGACGTGGTTTTTCAAGGTTGAGAGCTGATTAGTTTTTGGAATCGATCGGTTGAGCCGTTTAAAAGTTATCCCAAAAAAACCACTTCAGAAAAAATTTTTTTTCCTACTTTTTTTTAGATTTCTCCAAATTTCTCAAAATCTATCGGTCTGAATCGGTTCAAATTAACAGGAAATCTAAGTTTGGCGAAGCCCTTTCGAATGGCACCAACCGCGATGAAATCGGTTCAACTGTTCAAAAGTTATAAGAGGTTTACATACTTACACACACACACACACATACACACACACATACATACAGACATAGTGACACCCTCGCGGGAATAGTCAGGAAAGCTTCCTAGGACCTCAAAACGTCGAGATCTGATGAAAACTCGATTTTCGAAAAACGGGGTAAAACCAATAACTTCCCGATTTTTGAAAATTTTCAATTTTCTTAGCGGGAAGTTAATAATTATTTCATAAAGCAAAATTTTATTTATTTATAGTTTACAAGTCACGGCAGTCACATAGTGACTGCAAGGTTGCTAGTTATAATAATTTTCAAAAAATCGATAAATAATAATAATAATAATAATTTTTATAATTAACTTTGAAAAGTTATTTTTTAATAAATTTCAGAGTTTCTGCGTGAGCAAATATGTAGAGGAAATAACAGAGCTCTTGTATATTCTGAATATTGATCTTCGTTCGTATATAATATGTATTACGTTTTGCTATAATTAACATGAACCTTGTCATTAGTTTTTATAGACTTTATCGTAATAAGTAATTTATATAATTGCTGTTGGATATGAATATACATAAATATATCAAATATATATATTCAAATAAACTGTAATTTTTGTTTCGTATTACTCTATGCATGCATATATTTATATATATGCAATTTCAAAGTAATTAAATTTATATATATTACATATCGATTTTTTTTTAACATGCAATATTTAATTAACTTTCTTTTGCCTACATCAACTTTAGACTCTAAATATAAATATACGTATTAAGATTTGAATTTTAATGACAACTTTTGTCCTTTCTTCAAATTACGTATAAGAAAATGAAAATAAAAGGAAAATTTTCCGCTGTTTTAAAATTAAATTATAAACTTTTCTTCTTTAAATTTTCTGTAAAGAAATAGATCTAATTATCAAGATACGAAAATTTAATTTGTTGCAGAAGACAAAGTTTGAATAAGACAAACTACACTGTAAAAATAAGGAACTAAAATAAATTCTTAAAAGTATTAGAGTGACAAAATAAAATACTCTTAAAATAAAAAATTAAATTTTTTACAGTGCAAAATTTTTGTCACTAATAGTTAAATTAATAAAAATAAATATTAAATAAAAAATGGCGGTTTAAATATATTAGGGAGAATTTGTAACAAACATGTGTCAAAAATTCAGAGGCTTTAAGATTTTATTTATGCGCACTAGGAACGAGCTTTTTTACGGATTTTATCGTACTAGCATGTAAACAGTCCGTTTATTAGCTTGAGAATATTCTGCGAAGAATTTTAATAAAACATATATTCAGAATTTGTAAAGGCTCAAATAGAGAATTTACAAAAAGCTACTATTGTTTTCACACTATTAAAAATTTCTGTTCTGAAATTTTTAAATAATTAAAAAATTTTTAAGTAGTAAAAAAACTATAGATAAATTTTACTGTTTAATTTTTTTTATTTATTTTTTATCCACAGATTCGGTAGAATCTGGCGCCAAGTTCCGTTCAAATCTGCTGTAAACGGAGCGCCAGACTACCGACTGTGTTTACTGTAAGCAGAACGGTATTTTGAGGTTGCAAAATTTTAATTAATTCTACGGTACTTTTTTTTCCTAAATTGTATATTATAACAGTAATTCATACTTTATTTGACTGTTATTAATTAATTATATTCACTTATAACAATTAATCTACTTGAAATTATTAAATTTAATCAGCACAAACTATAGCAACGCAAAAATTTCGATCCTGACTTTTTTTTCGACGGGCAAAGTGATCTGCCACAGACTAAATAATTCGAGAATGCATAGTAATCCTTCATTAGATGGATAACTACAGTTAAAAATAGATATTTCACAGCTTGCATCTACACCCGCCAGGGTGCGCTGGAATTATTTTTACATAAACTGTAGTTTCAAGGGGATAGTTTGCTATAAAAAATGCAACCAACGCGAGATTTAATTAAGTTGGTACCAATTGTAAATTTTTATTATAATTACAAAAAATACTAAAATCCGAACAAAAACAGTTTCACTGTAAAAAAATCGCGCCAAGTCCACGTTCATAAGACTATTAAGAAAAAAAATTTGTTTTTCTTTACAAAATATATAAAATAAAAATTAAAAATCAAGTAACCGATATGATTGTTTATGATTTTCGGAAATTAAAAAAATTTTGTTATAAATTTAAAGTAAGAAAAAATTTTGGAACGTACTTGGTGTGCGTCATTGTGTATTTCAATTTTTTTTAATTTTGCAACCGCGCACCCTAAATACGTTCCAAACTTTTTTTTTAATTTTTAAATTTGTAACAAAATTTTTAATTTCCGAAAATCATAAACAATCATATCGGTTACTTGGATTTTTTAATTTTTAATTTTATATATTCTTGTAAAGAAAAACAAATTTTTTTTTTCTTAATAGTCTTATGAACGTGGACTTGGCGCGATTTTTTTACAGTGAAACTGTTTTTGTTCGGATTTATTATTACCAGGATACAAAATTAGTATATACATACAAAATATGCACCTATAGAGGTGTTATAAAAAACACCTGTACATAGACCTGGAGAAACAAAAACTTATCAATAAAAAGACTTAATATTAATACATAAAGTATCATTTTAAAATGAAAAAAGAAAAACAAGAGAGCATATTATGATAACAAAGATGTAATAATGAAATTAGATATCAATTGATGCTATCCACTGAAATACTTTTTTTTTATTAAGCTTATTTTTTATATTTAACGACTTTAAAGTCTGAGGTAGTTTATTAAAATACTTAATTGCTATATATTTAGAATTTTTGCGCGAATTCTAACAAAATAATTTTTTTTTAATTTCTTCTTTTCAAATTAATCTTTATTTTAAGATTAAAGTTCTAGTAATAGCTTGAATAAGTTTTACAGTTCATTGGATCGCCTTACAAACTCCTGAAACTAAACCGGGCTAGCAAATCTCTGAGAAATGTACCGTACACTGAAGTATTCAATTTGTCCTAATATAAGTTTCTAAGTTGGGGTTGGTTAATACTCTGCAAGGACATTCTCCTAATTTAAATTACTTTTCTTCATTAAAACTATGTTATTTACTTAGAATCTTGAATTATTACATTTCTTCATTTTATCTTTTTTTAACTTCCCACTAAGAAAATAAAAAATTTTTCTGTTTTTTAAACCGTTTTTTGAAAATTGAGTTTTCGTCAAATTTCGACGTTTTGAGATCCTAGAAAGCTTCCCTGACTATTTCTGCGATGGTGTCACCGTGTCTGTGTGTGTGTGTGTGTGTGTGTGTGTGTGTGTGTGTGTGTGTGTGTGTGTGTGTGTGTGTGTATGTGTGTGTAAATCTTCACGGAAAAAAGAAAACTCGAAAAATTACAGAATAAAATGTAAAATCGGTCCCGTTCGTAATAAAAACTAGAAAAATTACAGTTTGAAATAAAATTTTTCGAAATTCAATTTTTTAATTTAATATTCAGAGCTTTCAATGTAAATATTACATTCTACTATGTAATTCTTATAAAATCTGTAATAATTCAATTTGAAACTGTAATTTTTCCAGTTTTCATCACGAAGCGCCACGTTACATTATATGGGTGATTAATTCATTAGTATTTCTTTATCACATAATAAACACAGGTCTATAAAAATGCTTACCGTAAGATGGACGGTGTGGCTTAATGTATATAGAATAAGCGAAAGGAAATTTAGTATAGACCGGATAGCTCAAATGGTAGAGTAGCCGACATGTCTTCGGAAGGTTCTGGGTTCGAATCCCAGTCCGAGCTATCTAATAATTTTTTCTCGCATATTCTATAAACTCAAATTAAGATCATCCTCTCCACATTCCTTTCTCAATCCTTTCCTACCAATATCCCGTTACGTGAATGTGGAACGCTTCACGTAATAATTACCGTAACTCCTATTCTTTCCCGCTTCACAGCATTATTTATATTTGTAAAAATAATAGTTTAAAAAAACTAAAAACACGCTTTTTATAGAAAACCAAACTAAAAAATAGAAAATAAATTTAAATTAAGAATAGTGTTAAAAATTTCAATAAATATAAATTAATAATAGTGTAAATAAAAAAAATGTATCCTAATATAAAATTGAGATGAAATGTATGTGGCATCAAACTATTCGTAACGTGATTGGTCGAATATATCATAAGCATGAAAATATATGCAAATGCTACAGTCAGGCGCGCGCTTGCGCGCGCAAATTCGAATTCTAGTTTTATTTTAAAAAAAGCGTGAGGTGCATGGTGTCAATAGTTATAAATATTTTATTGACAGATATGAGTAGAGTGATTATCATTTTGATAATATCTTAAAAAGCACCCCACGCTTTTTTTAAAATAAAATACATTTTTTTTATTTACACTATTATTAATTTATATTTATTGAAATTTTTAACACTATTCTTAATTTAAATTTATTTTCTATTTTTTAGTTTGGTTTTCTATAAAAGCGTGTTTTTAGTTTTTAAACTATTATTTATTTTTACTTTTAATTTGGTTTATTTATAAAAGCGTGATTTTTAGTTTTTAAACTATTATTTGTTGATTATCAAAAATATTCAGGCGCGCAAATTACCCACGGAGAGTTACATACTGACATACTGACATACTGACATACAAGTGAAGCTAATAAAAAAATAATTATTTATAAATATTATAAATACGGGGAATCAGAGTTCGATTTCGAAGAGCGAGCCTGAGAAACGGCTACCAGAACCAAGGAAGGCCGCAGGCGTGCAGATTACCCACGGAGAGTTACTGACAAACTGACAAACTGACAAACAAACAAACTGACATACAAGTGAAGCTAATATAAAGCGTGTAAAAAATGCTTGCCGTAAGATGGACGGTGTGGCTTAATGTATATAGAATAATTAAGAGTGGAACCCAGGTGATTCTCTGTAAGGATGTTTTTTGCTGTCCCAGGTATTTGTTTATTAGAAAAATTGTTATTTTGTTACTAAAAAAAATTTATTACGAAAGTAAAAAAACATTTCTATTTGGAGCATTGAAAACTAAAATGGAATAAGTTTTGGTTTTTTTGCTATAAATTCGTAAACCACCGAAATGTCAGTCCCCTGAGCTGTCCCAGTCCCAAAATTAAAACTTTAAGATTAAATTTTAAGTTATTCGTCAATAATATATAATTTGATCCATAATGTTTATAAACTTGATTAGTTAACTAACAATCTTCTTCAATAAAAAGTACCGAAAGTTAATTTGTTTCATTAAATTCATTAAACCAAAGTTTGTCCCAGGCATTTTAAGATCAGTCCCCTGCCAGAAGTTCAAAGCCAAAAAAAAAATCCAGCGTGTTATTTTACCTTTTGTAAGATTTATAAGGATCTAACTAGCCTTGAGTTAATAACCATAGGGCTGTTAGCGCTTTATCGTCATTTTATTTAGTGTCAAAGCACCGTTTGTACTGGAAATATGTTTCTGGGCCACTTTAAAACTCAGTCTCCTGGCAGCTATTTTTGTTTATAATTTATTTATAAAATTCGATCCATAAGTCTTAATATTATTCTAATTAATGTAAACATTCATTGAGAACTTAAAAAGTTGAATGCATTGAAATAGTTTGTTTTGATTTTTCTCAATTTGGTAAAATCAGTCCCCTGTCATGTTATATGGCAAAAGATACACAAAATATCGAAAAAGCAAAAATTAATTCGGCTGTTTATTTATTATAATTGAGCTGATAGTTTTGTAGCCCTTGTTAATTTTTTCTAATAAAATCAAAAAATAATTTGGTCGGACAATTTTGGACAGATTTAAGACGTCCTTACAGAGAATCACCCATATACTGTAATTTTTCGAATTTTCTTTTTTCCGTGTTTCATAACTTTCAAACGGATCATCTGGTTTGATCGAAATAAATGGCATTCCAAAGGGTTTCATTGCTCTTAGATTTCTGATACTACTTTAAAGAATTTGAGCCGATAAATTTTGAGAAATCTCAAAATAATATTTCCAAAAATTCGTTTTTTTGGAATATCTTCTGAACGGTTCGACCGATCGATTTCAAAAACTAATGAGCTTTTAACCTCAAAAAGCTACGTTGATCGCCATCGATTCGGTTAAAATCGGTTGATTTGTTCGTGAGATATCGTTGTCGGAGAAAATTGAAAAAAAAGTTTTTTTTTTTAGAATTTTTATAAAATTTTTAGTCTGAGCAGTTCACGCTCTAAGATTGTTCAAAAATCTAAAAAATCTGCGTTGAATGCCGTAAACCTTAACAAAATCGGTTGATTCATTCAAAAGTTATTGCAGTTTGAAAATTCCAAAAATAATGTTTTATGAAACTTCTATCAAACTTTTGAGGTCAAGAGCACACAAAAGATTTTTTTTTTGAGCTCGTATAGCTGAAAATAACACAAAATTACATTTTGAGCTCAGAAGAGCTCAAAACAAAAATAAGTAAAATGTTGAGCGCTTAGGTATGAAGTTAGCGGAAAGTTGCAGGGATGCCTTTTAGGGTCAACCGTTTTCCTAATTTTTTTTTAAGCTTCTTGGTTAGAAAAAAAAATTCAAAACGATTGACACTGTTAATTTTCCATAAGAGAAGAAATTTAAAATATTTACAAGTACTGAAAAAAATTCTAATGCTTTTTAATTAGCTTTTTAGTAGATTTCATAGAAATCTAACTATTGCATTGGTCCTCATGACGGAACTTTTGAAAAATTTTGCTATATTTCGACTCAGCTCGTCAAGCGAATTCAGAAAATGCATATGGTTCAAAAGTTTATATATGTATGTATTTATATATATATATATTTATATATATATGGGATATAACGCGGCTTGTCAGGACGATAGCGTCGCCAATTTACAACGGATTTCTACCAAACTCAACATACTTATTCTACAGATAAATACCAAAGTCAAGTTCGAAGATGAGCTTAATCGGTCAAGTAATTTAGAAATACCAGGATTTCAAAATTTTGAAAATCATAAAAATTCATATTTCTTCACTTTCGAACTCGAATAACTTTTGAATGGGATAACTTATTGCAATTCTGTAAATTGCATCCGAAAGCTCTTTAAATAAGCTTTAATGTGAGTACCATGTCATATGTGTAGTCTCAAAATTATGCCCCATTCCCCTATGCCAATTATGAAATTTGCTATTGCACTGGTTTTAGTATTTGTCCGTCGATATATATTTTTGTCGATTGCATATAAGTTAAAAGCCCTAGTTCTGTATACAATCTTCGTTATATTTTTTTCTATTCATGATGAAATCTACTTCCATTTCGGCTGCCGAATGGTCTTTTTTTTATTATTATGCCAAGAAATTAAATGGCAAAAATAAAAAAAAAAGATAAAAATTTTATTTCTTTATCACTCGTTTCAATTTCAACGATCCACACTACATTTATTCCATTAAAATCAACCAGTGTCGAAATAATCAATCGGTATAAAGTTTTTTTTTTATCGCTCACAAAATATCGCCGGTAAAATTTATACCGGCGTCAAAAGTTGATGTGACTGGGTTCAGAATAATAAATCAACTTTATACCCCAATTACTCATAAACTCAGCATACAAATTCCGTTCGTCTAAGAATTAATGATTTATAAGCTTTTATTATCAGTAAAAAAAATGTAATAAAAATTCAAAGCTTAATTAAAATAAATAATTTAAAGTAAAGCAAAGTAATTAATTTTAAATTCATTTTTTTGATGTAAAGAAAAAACTTCTTGAACTAAAAAAATTTATTTGATTAAAAAATTCTTTGTCTTGATTCAAGTTAATTTTTTTTTAGTGTATTATATCTAAATAAAAAAAAATTTTTATTAAAATAGATCATTATTAAAATAAATCTATTTAAATCTCCCTGATCGGATTTCGCAAAAATAAATTAATCGTTTCTGAGGATTAAAAAAAATAATTGAAATTTTGAGTACCCGAAAAAAAAAAAAAAAAAAAAAAAAAATGATTAGACAGTACGACTCACCTGGGATAAAAATCCAGCGACGTCGATTGCACTGTTAACTCGAGGTCTCGAGGATCTGGGCCAACCCTGGCTGGAACTTCCTCCTGCGGCGCCTCCACCCCCACCGGCACTGTCCAGGGAATCCACGTGATGGTTCGACCAATGCAGATGCTGCAAATCGTTCATCAGCTCATATCAAATCATACGTCACTCTAAATTTATCATATCTATTTTTTATACCAAAGTATAAATTTATGTCTTTTAATTAAAAACCTTGTTTTTCATTTTACCACGTCCTGGATCATCCGGACATGACAGTCCGCAATTCTGTCACGAGTTGCAGTTTAATCTGTCGAATTTATCGAGTTTTATGTTACCGGATAGAAATTTTATCAACAATAATCGTTCGATCAAATTAATATCTCTGCACAGAAAAAATTTTCTTGAATTAATAAATTTATTATTTTTAAATTCAATAAATCTTTATTAAATTAGTGTCATTGCAAAGGTCTTAACTTGAATTTATGCCTCTTCAAGGTTTCATTTCATTCTCACCGATAGTCAATTTATTATGATAAGTATTTAAGCTGCATTCAAAAATTATCTATCTCTAAATAGATAATTTAAAAATGACCTTATATCTCGTGAACTATTGACATTTTTATAGAAATAAGCTCACCCCGATATTACAATCATCGAGACCTTTCATTTGAGTACCCACATCAATTTTTCATATATTTTATATATTTATATATTCCACAAATTTCATATATATAAAATATAAAAGAAAATTCCATGTGGGTACTTAAATGAAATGTCTTGATGAGTGTAACATTGAGATGAGCTTATATCTTTAAAATGTCAAAAGTTCGCAAGATACAAGGTCATCTCTCAATTATATTAAATTGCACTGTACTTTCTTAACTATTGACATTTTTAAAGATATAAGCTCATCCCGATGATACACTCATCAAGAGTTTTCATTTGAGTACCCACATGCATTTTTAATATATTTTTGATATCTTCATATATATAATATATATATAAATATATGAAATATATGAAAAATTGATGTGGGTACTCAAATGAAAGGTCTCGATGAGTGTAACATCGAAATAAGTTATATCTTAAAAAATGTCAATAGTTAAGAAATGACATTGTATTTTGTGAACTATTGACATTTTTAAAGATATAAGCTCACTTCGATATTACACTCATCAAGACCTTTCATTTGAGTACCCACATCAATTTTTCATATATTTATATATTTCACAAGTACCATATATATATATATATATATATATATATATATATATATAATATATAAAAAATGCCATGTGGGTACTTAAATAAAAAGTCTCGATGAGTGTAACATCGAAATAAGTTTATATCTTAAAAAATGTCAATAGTTAAGAAATGACATTGTATTTTGTGAACTATTGACATTTTTAAAGATATAAGCTCACTTCGATATTACACTCATCAAGACCTTTCATTTGAGTACCCACATCAATTTTTCATATATTTATATATTTCACAAATACCATATATATTAAATATATAAAAAATGCCATGTGGGTACTTAAATAAAAAGTCTCGATGAGTGTAACATCGAAATAAGTTTATATCTTTTAAAATGTCAATAGTTAAAAATGACATTGTATTTTGTGAACTATTGACATTTTTAAAGATATAAGCTCACTCCGATGTTACACTCATCAAGACCTTTCATTTGAGTACCCACATCAATTTTCATATATTTATATATTTCACAAGTACCATATATATATATATATATATATATATATATATATAATATATAAAAAATGCCATGTGGGTACTTAAATAAAAGTCTCGATGAGTGTAACATCGAAATAAGTTTATATCTTAAAAATGTCAATAGTTAAGAAATGACATTGTATTTTGTGAACTATTGACATTTTTAAAGATATAAGCTCACTTCGATATTACACTCATCAAGACCTTTCATTTGAGTACCCACATCAATTTTTCATACATTTTATATATTTATATATTTCACAAATACCATATATATTAAATATATAAAAAATGCCATGTGGGTACTTAAATAAAAAGTCTCGATGAGTGTAACATCGAAATAAGTTTATATCTTTAAAAATGTCAATAGTTAAGAAATGACATTGTATTTTGTGAACTATTGACATTTTTAAAGATATAAGCTCACTCCGATGTTACACTCATCAAGACCTTTCATTTGAGTACCCACATCAATTTTTTCATATATTTATATATATTATATATATATATGTATATATGAAAAATATATGAAAAATGCATGTGGGTACTCAAATGAAAGCTTTCTTGATGAGTGTAACATCAGGATGAGCTTATATCTTTAAAAACGTCAATATTTAAGAAAGTACAGTGCAATTTAACAAAGTCATTATTCAATAAAACAAAATATTATTTATCTATAGTTTACACACTGAGAGAAAAATATGGTCAACTGAACTAGGAAAATTTAGTTAAATAGCATCACCACTATTTAATTGCAGTTCTTGTACCTAACATTATTTATTATATTGAACCCCAATAGATAGTTACTTAAACTATTTTCAGTTAAATATCAGCTTGATAGCCATCTTGATTAACTTTAATTCAAAAAACAGAAAAAATAATTCGGATAGCTCGGACCGGGAATCGAACCCGGATCTTTTGGTTACGAACTAAGGGCTCTTCCAGTTTAGCTATCTGAGACGTTGTCCGTAAAACCTTTCAGTCACCTAATATCTTTTCCGTTCGATTAACACGATAACATAAACATATTTATTAAAATATAGTCGATATAACTATTTATCAATAGTTACTTAAACTAATGCATAGTTTGAGTAACTACAAAAAAAAAATTCAGAAAACTATATTTTCATAATTGTGATGTTATGATTCAGTTAACTATGCACTTTTCTCTCAGTGCAATGCTCTAAATCAAGACCAAAATATTCTTCAATTTTTTTATCGTCTTTCTATAAATGTTTTTAAGTAGAATATTGTACTTGAATCAAGATACTTTTTTTCTGTGCAGATAAATTTTTTATCGTCATAAATTATTGTTTGATCAAGTTATTATCACTGTATTTTACTTGGTATCACACTATGTACGATCTATAGAAACATATGGAGACGTATAATGGAAGCGTGGAAGTATAAAGATTGATGTGATAACTTAATCCCCTATGATTCTTACATTTTATGTCTAAATTTGGTGGTAAACACTTTTAGTCCGTCATAAATCCGATAAAAGATTATTTCTTCCACGAGAATGTAATTTGCGCGCGCAAGCTATCACGCCTAGTAATGTGGTGTTTTATATTACAAATAAATTGGTTTCACATACACTTCATCTATATTTTTAATATTAAGCTAATTTTAAACTCGGAACTTTTTAAAGTAAAATATTCAGGGTAGTTTTCAAGAAAATTATTGTATAAGTTTGTAGAGATAACTTGAGTTATAATAAAGCTGAGCGGACGGAAAGTAATTTTAAAGAAAGTTTTGTGAATTTTACTTTTTTTTTCAAAGAGGATGATAAAATTTATCTCTTGATCAGTTTTGGGTTATAATAATTATTTCTTCTCAATTTTTCAGTGAATTTGCAAAATTTTTATATAGTTAAAAGAAATTTCTAAAAAAATGATTTTTCACATAATATTTATAACTTTTATAATATAATTTTAACATTTAAAAGTTATCTAAAGTAATTTGATTAAAAAAAAAACAATAATGTATTTATTCCACGAAAAAAAGAAAAATTACAGTTTCAGATTGTAATTATTACAGATTTTATTAGAATTACATTATATAATGTGATATTTATTTTGAAAGCTCTGAAAATTAACATTCAAAGTTTGAATTTAGAAGAATTTTATTTCGAACTGCAATTTTTCTTGTTTTGAATACGACGGGACACTTATTACTATTTATAATGTAATTTTTCGAGTTTTTTTTTCCGTGTATATTATATAATTGCGAAGAATCAAAAATTTCAAGCCTGAAATTGAAATAAATTAACCTCTAACGGTTTATTGTTTACTACCATAGTCCGCCATTTTAAGACCACACTATACTCAGCGTGACGTCACTTAAGGCCTCCCCTCGCGGTTTATAAAATACCGTAAATTTTCGGTATTAATGCGATTACCATAAATTTACCGTTATAATTTTGAAATAATAAGGTAAAGTACCCAGTAGTTGAACAGATTTCAAAGTAAAACATATTTGACTCTACTTTTAATATATAAAGATGTAATTATTAGTTCAAATTAGTGATTTTGATGAAAATGTAAAGAATTTTAAATTGATTGAAGCGCAAAATAACAAAGATAATTGGTTATTTATATTTTGACAACGTTTTTAAAAAAGACTATGAAAGGAGTAGTAGTTGAACAATCAATTCTGATAAGCCGCAGTAGTTGAACACTCCGGGAGCAGTAGTTGAACTAATAAAATATATGGCAATAGGCGCACCAAAAATTTTCAACGTTTTATTGAAATATCAAAAGAAATATAAAATACTATTGAATAATATTAAAAATAATACTGTGAATATTTAATATGTTCATTTAAAAATGATAAATATTTTTATTTAATTTTTTAATTACATTTTTTATGAATGACAAAGCAAATTTTCAATCATAAATCAAAAAAACTCCATTCAAAACGTTCATTAATTTTTAATTACACTAATTTTTAGTCATAAAACTTATTTAAATTGCAGTAATTAATACAAATCACAATTCTGATCACTAGTCTATAAACCTATTAGAGCCCTAGTAGAAATAATCGAGTTTTCACTGGATATAAACCAGTAACTGGCCAGTGATATCGAGTAAAAACTTGAAATCGCGCCACCTACAACTAAGTCATAAACATTGGTTACACCGACAGTGTATCTTTAATAGTGTGTGTATGTTTGTTTATTTTTTTTGTTAACCTGTACGCATCATTATTGTAATTATTATTATTAAAAAACAGTATAAATCAATCAAACTTAGTGTTTATTAACGTGTAAATAATTTCCAGTATATATTTCAAAATGGATGCAGTGAAAAAAAATGCCACAATATATAAATTGCGACTGTGGGTATTAAAAACAAATCTCCAATTCAAAATAATTATTTTCTTATTCTATTGTTAGATTTATTATTAGTCTATCAGTCTAATGATGTTATCTATTTTATAATGTACACATAAATGAAACTTTTTTATATCATATCGTTTATTAAACATTATTTTGAATTTATTTGACAATTTTAATAACGCCTAATAACCTCAGAATTCGAAACTGACAGTTTCACTAAAGCCGCCATAATGTTTTGTTAGATCTCTAGTAAAACTGGCCAGTTACTAGACAGAAACTTGATATTACACTGGCCAGTTACTGGTTTAAGTCTAGTAAAACTGGCCAGTTACTGGCTAAAAACTTGATTTCATTTCTACTAGGGAGGTTATAGTACTGTTAAATTTATACGGCCTCAGCCTGTTCAGGTTATGGGTACCGCTTTGAAAATTTCGAGGTATAGTTGAACGCTAAAATTTAATATAAAAATTATAGTTTATGTCTTTGCAAAAAATATATGTTATTCAGAAAAGACTGTTTCATTAGATGGTACAATTTTTTTTACTTAAAATGATGATATACCGTTTTTTTGACTGATTGTTCGGTTTACGATTTAGTACCTTTTTCATGAAAAAAATAGCATCTATCGACGATTCTCGACATGTCAACTTTCAAGTTAATAAAAATATAATTGTTTTGATTTATAATTGAAAAAACTTAGAGAAATCAATTACTGTATCATTTAATAATTATAATATGCGCATATTACTCATAATAAATTTACGGATTTTGTATTATAACAATTCGAAAAGTCTGTTCAACTACTGGTCCCATTTTTACAAGTGTTCAAGTACTGGGTACTTTACCTTACTGTATTTCTGGGGTTATTTTGGCCAGTTTTTTTACTATAGTTATACAGCATTTCTACCGTACTTTTGCTGCAAAATTCAGGAATAATACGATAAAATTACCGTAAAACTCTAGAAATTTTACCGTAAAAAATTTATGTATTAACTATAATATTACTATAATTTTACAATAATAAAATTGTATTTCTACGGTAAAAATACCGAAGATATACTGTAATTTTGCCGCGTTTATACTGATATAATTAAAAATATAATGTTTTCTACCGTAAGATGGACGGTGGTGTTTATTACTCGGTGGGTCTTATTAGGTGACTGAGTAAATAGTTAGTAAATAATTAGTAGACTGAGTAAATACTGTAAGACGCTCAGAGAGATTAGCAGCTAAGAAAAATAAGAAAAATTTCAAATTACCTAATTTTACAACGACGCAGTACGAATGTTCATTTGTCGTTACAGTTATTCGTCTGTGGGCGGAATTACCGGCAGATATCATTGACTCTGCGAGTCTAGAGAGTTTCAAAAATAAAATGTATGACTATCTGTTTAAGTTGGATGGTTAGTAGTATTCGATCGTGATAAATCGAGATAAGAATATGGTTAAATCGAATGATGTATTTGATCTCTTAAATTTAATTAATTTTTAATGTTTATTCTTGTCACTTAGATAGATTTTAAGTTATTAGTTACTATATCATTAGTGGTGATGTTAATAACAATGATAGCTCTTAGCGATAGTTTTTATAGTTTATACTCATTGTTTATAATATCTTTATATTGTATTATTAAATTTTGTACTTTTGTAAAACTTGCCATCTGGCCAGCAGGCTTTGGCATAAATAAAGTGAATCTGAAATCTGAAATCTGAATAGTTACGGATAATGTTTCTGATAGCTCAACTGGTAGAGCCTTTGGCACGTAATTGAATGATCCGGGTTCCAATCCCGGTCTGGACTAAAAAAAATGATAATAATAATAATAGAGAAATTAATTTATTAACCTCTTAAAATCGATTTATGATAATTTATAATGTTATAAAAAAAATTTTAAGCTATTGAAAAATCGTAGTAAAGCAGCATATTTTTGGTATTTTACCGGTAATAGAAATGAGGGATCTTCTTTTCCGGTTTTTTGCTGCAATAGTGCCGCAGATATACAGTAAATATGCGGTACATTTACGGTTTAAATGCTGTTAATATACCGTAATTTTTCTATTGTAATGCCGTAAATATTCTGAATTTATTTCGTAATAATTCGGTAAAAAAACTGGCTAAAATAACTGAAGTATTAAGGTAAACATACAGCATTTATATCGTATAAATACCGAATCTTTGTGGCATTTCCAAAACCGTGAGGGTCTTTTCATGTAAATAAACAAAACTATTCCTTCTTCATTCTTCAATCATTAATTAAATTATTTTTAACTTCCCGCTAAGAAAATTGAAAATTTTCAAAAATCGGGAAGTTATTGGTTACCCGTTTTCGAAAATCGAGTTTTCATGAGATCTCGACGTTTTGAGGTCACAGGAAGCTTCCCTGACTATTCCCACGAGGGTGTCACTATGTCTGTATGTGTGTGTGTGTGTGTGTGTGTGTTAAGTATGTAAGCCTCTTATAACTTTTGAACGGTTGAACCGATTTCATCGCGGTTGGTGCCATTCGAAAGGGCTTCGCCAAACTTAGATTTCCTGTTAATTTGAACCGGTTTGGACCGATAGATTTTGAGAAATTTGGAGAAATCTAAAAAAAAGTAAGAAAAAAAATTTTTTCTGAAGTGGTTTTTTTGGGATAACTTTTAAACGGCTCAACCGATCGATTCCAAAAACTAATCAGCTCTCAACCTTGAAAAACCACGTCGATCGCCGCCAATCCGGTCAAAATCGGTTGATTCGTTCGAGAGATATCGTGAACGAAAGAAAACCGAAAAAAGTGTTTTTTCAGAGTTACTCCGAAATTTCTAGTTTGACCAATTGAAACTTAGAAATTATTTATAAAGCTTAAAAAACTACGTAGAATGCCGCCAACCGCGTAAAAATCGGTTCATTCATTCAAAAGTTATTGCGGTATGAACATTCAAAAAATAGTGTTCTATGAAACTTCTATCAGACTTTTGAGCTCAAAGAGCTCAAAAGCATAGAAAAGGTATCTTTTTGAGCTCGGAGAGCTTAAAACAACACACAGATTGTACTTTTGAGCTCGAAGAGCTCAAAAAAGCGGCCAGGTATTAACGGAATTAGCGGGAAGTTGCAGGGATGGCCTTTAGGGTCAACCGTTTTCCTAATTTTTTTATTACTATTTAATCAATTTAAATTTAAAATTTGATTTTTTAACAAGTTACAAATTAAAAATAAAAATTAATAATTGCCGCAGTCATTTTAACTCAAGTTACTCGTTCAAAAACTCTTAACCAAACAAACGCGTCAATAATAATAATAATAAATTTATCTTTTTTAATATTGATTATTTTTAATGGAGATAAAAAAAAAAAACAAACATTGAGCAAAAAAAAAAGGAATTAACCTTAAAAAAGTGTAAATATTGAAGCGTGTCGATCAAAAATTCTATTTACCAATAATTGGTAAAAGTGTTATATACTTTTTACCTTAAAATATTCCCATATATATCTATGTATTCGTGAATGTGAATACATAATGCATGTGCCTTGTGCGAGAAAAATCCGTGAGTAAAGAAGTGATGCAGTCAATTACAGATACAGTAGTGCGAGTGCTCTATTTGCTTTACAAAAATAACGATCATTAATTTTTTTTACTTGTTTATTCTTTGTTTTTGTACGTTTTAATGATAAAAATGTTTAATCGAATGAAAAGCGAGAAGAAAATAAAATAAAAAAAAACTTTTTTATTGTATTAAATATAACTTTGCATTAAAATATAACTTTGTTTAATGATCAAAGTTTAAAACTGCTATTAAACTATTATCATCTAGAGAGTTTGCAACAATTTAATTATTTCTTCTTTTATTTATTTATTTATTTATTCGATTTGAATGCCAAGGCATCAGCCAAATGGCAAAAATACAAAAGTAAGTAGTATAAAGTACATGTAAGAGTATAAACAGGTCTATATAAACACTTTTATTTATTTTAGAGTATTTTAAAAAATTAAATAATTGAGTTTGTTTGATTTGTTTTTAATTTATTAGAATAAATTATTTAGATTACGGCCTCATAATTTTATCTGTCTTGTTTTCGTGATTGGGTTGTCCCTTTCATGATGGTTTCGTCCCCAAAGGTTTTACATAAATCCATTAAATTAGACTAGCGTGGAAATAAGTGGAGTTTATTTTTAGAAGCAATTATAAATTTATTAATTAAATTGTTTTATAAGTGGTTTGATAGAAGATTAATAATAAAATCTGGAGTTATAAAAAAAAAAATAATTTTTTTTTTAATACGTAAAGCTTTCAAATATTAAAAGCCCCAATTATTGATAATCTAAATTATTTTTAAATATATTTAATCATCTGTAATAAGAATAGCTATCATAATTTTATTAAATTATAATTAATAAAAAAATTTACTGTCAGTTCAAAATATTAAATATTAATTATTAAAAAATAAGGAGCACCAGTTCATCAAACCAGCTTACAAACGTTTATTTTCTTAACAACTTTGATTAGAAAAGCATTTTTTTTAAATGCCGAGTTTAAATTCATTTCTTCATCTAATAATATCATCTTTTTTTTTTTTCAATTAACAATAGATGAAAAATTTATAAAATTGAATAATCGAAATTAATTGTATGCTTTATAATATTTAAATAATGGGTGTCAATAACTAGTTGATAATTTTTAAGTTGAATCTCATATTGACAGCCATTCGACAGCGCTAAGACGCCTTTTTTTGACTTTAACCTAAAAAATTAACTGTAAGAGTTTGAACTCTTCTGATTAAATAAATTATTTTAAAATAAATTTTTATATTTTTAAAAGTAATTAATCATTTATGGAAATTATTATTAATAAACTTTAATAAAATTGATTACTTAATAAGGTAAAATCCCTAATTATTGACAGGGGTCTAAATATTGACACCCTAAATAATTTTTGAATATATTTTATCATCTGTAATAAGAATAACTATCATATAAGTTTTTATTAAATTCTAATTAATTAAAAAATTGAAAAAAATTACTGTCAGTTCAAAATATTAAATATTAATTATTAAAAAAAAATAAGGAGCACCAGTTCATCAAACCAGCTTACGAACGTTTATTTTCTTAACAACTTTGATTAGAAAAGCATTTTTTTTAAATGCCAAGTTTAAATTCATTTCTTCATCTAATAATATCATCTTTTTTTTTTTATGTATTTTGTAAAATTTGTGAATATAGATATACAAATTACGAGATCATATACTGGTACGTGATCATCTATCGGGGCTTTTAGCTTAACAATAATGAAAAATTTATAAAATTGAATAATCGAAATTAATTGTATGCTTTATAATATTTAAATAATGGGTGTCAATAACTAGTTGATAATTTTTGAGTTGAATCTCATATTGACAGCCATTCGACAGCGCTAAGACGCCTTTTTTTGACTTTAATCTAAAAAATTAACTGTAAGAGTTTGAACTTTTCTGATTTCATAAATTATTTTAAAATAAATTTTTATATTTTTAAAAGTAATTAATCATTTATGGAAATTATTATTAATAAACTTCAATAAAATTGATTACTTAATAAGGTAAAATCCCTAATTATTGACAGGGGTCTAAATATTGACACCCTAAATAATTTTTAAATATATTTAATCATCTGTAATAAGAATAACTATCATATAAGTTTTTATTAAATTCTAATTAATTAAAAATTGAAAAAAAATTACTGTCAGTTCAAAATATTAAATATTAATTATTAAAAAAAATAAAGTTACCACCAGTTGATCAAACCAGCTTACGAACGTTTATTTTCTTAACAACTTTGATTAGAAAAGCATATTTTTTTAATGCCGAGTTTAAATTCATTTCTTCATCTAATAATATCATCTTTTTTTTTTTTTTTAATTAACAATATATGAAAAATTTATAAAAATGAATAATCGAAATTAATTGTATGCTTTATAATATTTAAATAATGGGTGTCAATAACTAGTTGATAATTTTTAAGTTGAATCTCATATTGACAGCCATTAGACAGCGCTAAGACGCCTTTTTTTGACTTTAACCTAAAAAATTAACTGTAAGAGTTTGAACTCTTCTGATTAAATAAATTATTTTTAAATAAATTTTTATATTTTTAAAAGTAATTAATCATTTGTGGAAATTATTATTAATAAACTTTAATAAAATTGATAACTTAATAATAAGTTTGGATAAATAAGAATAAGCAGATGATTGTAGGCATGCTTAGTATAGGTGTCAATAATTGGGGCGAAGGTATATCAATAATTAGATCAATCAGTTTTTTAACCTGCCAATAATTGATGTATCTGGATAATCTATGCAATTATTTAAAATTAATTAGTAAATACCAGTGATTATCATTTTAAAAAATTTGATTAGTAAAAACATTACTTGAGACATTACCATAATCAAAATTCAACGATATTGATATTTGATTGCTTAAAAAAAATCAAATCATAACTTTGTCTCTTAGAGTGTCAATAATTAGGGCTTTTCTTTCTTTTGTTTCAGAAATTTTATTAAGAGTAATTTAAATTAAGAAGAAATATAAGTCTTCTTTATGATTACTAAAATACAATTAGATATAAAATATTTTCTTTTTTATTTTCTCTTTTAGGTTATACAAGCTGATCTGAGATTGTCGAAAACATTTAAAGGGAAAAACAAAGGTTAGACTCACGAGCTTCGAAGTTTAGAAAGTCAATTTTCGAGCAACCGCTCTGTGTAATTAGATTGCGGTTAACCACGAACTTGTTTCGTTTATAAATAAAAAGTCGTAAAATGAGGTTATATATACGCTAATTCCACGGAGAAATTTTCTGGGTAAATAAATTTTTATTTTAAGTAATTAAACTAACCCAAAAAAACTATTTCTTCTCTTATAAATTGATTTCTTCTTTAAATAATTTTTATTACTAAAAAAAAAAAATCACAAATAAGCAAAAATTCAGTGAAGAAAGCAGTGACCCAGTACAAACCAGTGAAGAAATATAATTTAAATAAAATAATGTGGTAATGATTGATGACATACAAAAACAATAAACAGTAATTTATATGCGTATGTATGTCGAAAGTGAAAACAAACAAGTCAGTTTAACAATAAAACGACTTTATTAATTAATTAATTAATACCGATGGTCACGCGATGTCCGCCCTGTGTAGTAGAGCAAATTGGCAGCCGCACTCCCGTGGCTCACGAGTTCTTCTCTGATAATGAAAGCACTGCTCCAAAACTCCGCAGCCCCCTCCCCCACACTGCATCACCATATCCGATAATGTAGTCATAACCTTTTTCGTCCAATTCAACCATTGGCATATTTGTTTGTTTATATTTTATTAATTTCAGATTTGAATTTTATTTATTCAATTTTTTTTTCGCAGGTCGCAGATGACGTCGAGGTTAAGAAACAAAAATATTTTAAAGTCTGTTTAGTTTCAGTTTTTTATTTAACGCCATCTATTTAAGGCGTGTGAAGTTAAATTTTAATTAATTAAATAAATTTTCATTACAAGTCATAATTATTGTAAAATTTGAAAAAAATGTTATTCTATATTTTATTTTAAATAAAAAAGGTAAGAATAATTTTTTTCGTATCTTTGTTAGTTTTCGAGATAATTAGAGTTAAAAAAATTGCATTCAAGTTCCAAGCGGCGTAACGGCGGAACCGCTCAGGCGCATGCGCGAGGATTGTTCCGCGCATGCGTAGTTGAATTTTCGCGGGAAATTTAAACTAAACATACGATATTTTGGATTTTTTTGATTTTTAATAGTTTTATGTTGAATTTTAATAAAAATTATTACGAAAAATGTTTAATTTAGAAGATTAGAAGAATTTTTATTTAAAATTTGTAAAAAAAAAATTAAAAGCTTAAAAAATTGACTAAGATTTTTTGCTACTAAAAGTTTTACTTCGCTGACGCTTTAAATAGATGGCGTATGAACTAGAACTTAATTAAAAAAAAAAATTTATCCAAGTGTAAGCAATTGTTTCTAAGGCTTGCTATATAAAGTACTTAAAAGTTTATTTTACAGCTTGTTATATATAAAAACAGCTCAATAGATCTATCGATTCAAAGTGGTATTGTTGCTATTGTTATTATTGTGTACTATTGAGTGTCGAGTGAAGTACTTTGGTATATATAGTAAATAAAATAGACATATTTTTAGATTGTTAGTGAGTTTAAGAAACTACTACCCCTTTAATTAAGTACTTTCAAAATAAAATAAAATAAAATAAACGGATAGAAATTAAGTTAGCGTTTAAATTTTTTTTATTGAAAAAATTATTGCAAAAAAATTTTTAAAAATGCAATTTTAAAAAAATATATTTTTCGTTTTAATTTAATTAATAAAAAAATTAAAAACATCGGCTAACTTTAGTATTATATTAAATGGTTTGATTAAAACTAAAAAGCTCGCTAAATAAAAATACTCTGAATAATTATATTAAATGTTGTTATATCCTAAAGAAAAGTTAATATTTTACAGTGCAATTGGTAGTTTTAACGATCATAAAAAAAAAAAAAAACGCTTGAGGCTCAAATAAATTTGATGTGACTATAACTGCTGAATAAACAATGGATATGTATGAAAAAGATTATTTACTCGGCTAGATAAATATTCATGTTTATATTTGCGGATGCGAATTTTAAAATTGAATATTAATTTTTTACTTTTCAGGCTTTATTGGAGTTATATTAGAGATTCCTTACCTGAGAGCAGGCGTGTTGTGAAGAGTGTTGGGTGCAAGGAGTTGTTGTGGGGTTGCAAATCGCCCCCGTGCCCGGAACTTTTAGCTGTTCCTTGTAATCGGGCTGATAAGGAAGCAGCATGCGTATTTTGCCCCATCGGTTGAAAAAAAGTGCTATTGCACCCGCCCAGACTAGTAGTACCATCATCACTATTCCTATTTCGACGGCACGTACCTGTTCACAGAGAAATCGATAGATAAGGTTAATATATTCACTCAGGGTTGTGCTATTGTTGACGCGATACAATTCGCGGAAAATGGAAATTAATTTATACACTTAAATTATAGTTCTAAAGGTTGTATTTTATTTAATTGCAGTAATTTATCGTTAATAAGAGGTCTAGAATTTCGCAAAATTAATGAAAATTCAGTTAGCCGACAGTTAAAATTTTTTTTTTATTGAAAATTTTTATAAAAAAGTAAAAAAAAATGTTTATTTGGAAAAATTGTGTCTAATTTTTAAAAAAAATTTTTTAGTTCTAATTTAATAAATGAAAAAATTGAAAAACGTCGGATTTAGATTGTTGAAAATTAAATAAACCGACATCTGAAAATTTTGCACACTGATAGAAGGATTTCTTAGTATTTAAGAAGATTTCTTAGTATTTAAGAAATATTTCTTATATACAAAGAAATATTTTTTAAATACTAAAAAATGATGTTTAAGAAATGATTTCTTAAATACAAAGAAATCTTCTTAAATGTTAAGAAATCCTTCTATCAGTGCACGTCTCTCAAGGTCAAGCAATTATTTCAGCTTAAATTATTTTTATCTGATCTTTTTTGCACTTTGAGTATTAAATGAGTTGACAAATATTAACAAGAACACTTTTTTATGACAGTAGATACTTTGAAAAACACTATTTTTTCTACACGGAAAGAAAATTGAAGGAGTTTTTACTATTTTACTATTGTAATTTTTACTAAATAAAATAGTAACGGTGGACTATATTTCTCATTAAGTAATTTTTACGATCTACGATTGTAAATTTTATCCAACAAATAAGACTAGCAAGAGTCTTAAGAAGGGTTCATATTTTTTCTCTCTCTCGCTCTCTATTGGACAAACGAGAGTATCTCTGTCATACTTGTACAACTTATGGAATCTTAAAACGGATTTTATGCATAAATAAATGAAAATTTTCCAAAAAAGCGCTTCGCTCTTCGATGGATAATTTAATTATCTATCGAAGAGCGAAGCGTTTTTTTCAAAATTTTATCTTATTTATGAGCAAAACTCGTTTGAAAATCAACTATCAACCGCTCTTAAAAAGTCGAATACTATAGAGCAAATTATACAATATGTGTTTGTGAACTTTACAATTCAACTATTGTAAAAATTCACAGTTGGTTTTTTTAAAAGAAATATTAGGGAGGGAGAGAGATAGAAGGTTGGACTAATTGGTACCTGTACAGTAATCGAAAAAGAAACCGAGATTTTCGTGCTATCTGGGAATCGAACCCAGAGAACTCTGTGTTGGCAGCCAGAGACTCTCCTCTCGACGCTATCCGAGGTAAACTAAGACCCATATCCTTTAACATATACATAAACTCGGAGTCTAGCGCTGTGCACGGCCATCACTCACACTAATTGAGAAACATTCTAATTCAACTATTGTAAAATTTGCTATAGTTCTATTGGAAAGATACAGAGGCAGCACTGGAAATTTTCATCTCTTACTTTTTACAATAGTAATATCGTATTTTTTCATCAATAAATTGTATTTTTTCTTCTAAAATACTTGACAATTAATATTAATAAAAGTATAGTCCAGCTTTACAATAGTTGTATCGTAAATTTTCCCAGAAATTTTTTCCCGTGTATAAAATATAAAAAAAAAACCGTTTTGAAAAATTTTTTTCAATTAATTAGAAAATCGTTTTTTCTCTCCTTTAATTACTAAAAAAAAATCAAACATTTTTTAACGTTTGCTAATTTTAGTATCATAAAAATTAACTGTTTTTTTTGTAAAGTAAAGTTTTTTTTTTCGATAGAAAAGTATAAAATTGAGAAAAAGTAAAAAATTGTGAAAAAAAAAGAATTTTTTTAAGAAAAGTGAAAAATTTAATAAATCTTACTTATCAAAACATTTTGCGTCATTTCGTCAAAAAAATCTGTTTTAAATATAAAGAAAATAATTAAAAAATTTTAATTTAAAAATTTATTTTAAGTAATTTTTTCCCTCTAAGTAAAATTCTATTAGATTAAAATTGAATTACTAAAATTAAAAACTAAATAATTACTTGTATAGGCGCTGGATGCGGATTTGACGACGAAGGTGGCGGAGGAATTGGAGGTCCTCCAGTAACACTAGCATCCTGCTGAGGAGACGTACGTGGTGGCTCTGAAAAAACAACAATATCAAAACGGTTTGTTATCTTAATTACATTAAGCCCGATTATTATTCAAGGGTATGTTCATGGTAATTTTAACCCGGTAATTATGCAAATTCTCATCGATTATCGTTTAATTCGTCAATTTGCTCAAACATAATCTGAAAATTTAATTTATTCATGACACCTTTTAATTTCAAATCAATATTGGCCAATGTCTAAAATTTATTATTTCTTCCTTGTGTTAATTAGTCTTCATTATACTTAAGATTTTTTTAATAAAATAATACACCATTAAGCCTGATATTGAGTAACAACTTCAACTTTGATTAATTACTGTCTAATACTATCAAATGAATTATTTATAAACGAATCTGACATTTATACTCGAAATAATTACATAAGAACAAATGTGATAATTAATGCTCGTTATTACTTATTCATTATGTAGCCTGTAATTTTTAAACCGCAGAACAATTACTTTCGAATTATTTATCTAAGTAGAGAATCGTCAGAGCAATTAGAGCCTGCTAACTGTTTCGTCTATTGGTCTATTTACATTGCAAGCCTACGGAAGGATAAAAACAAAGAAGCAACAAAGAAGTTAGCAAAAACACTGACGCGCTATTTATTTAGGTTAGGAAATACCGTAAGGTTGTACGGATTACGCACAAATGTGTTTTAATTATATTTGAACATACTTTTTATTCAATTGTTGCGAAAAACACGCATTGTTTTTCTTTAAGTACACTGATAGAAGCATTTAGTTCTATTTAATAAGATTTAGTAACAGATAACCGAAAAAAAATGTTTCTATATAATCATATATAATTGTAGATAATCATATATGACTAAATATGATTATATATGGAATCATATATATAATTATATACAATTATATATAATCATATATAATTATATATAATCATACATGACTATATATGGAATTGTATATAATATTATATATAATTATATGACTATATATGGAGCAATATACAACCAAGCAAGATTATATAGTTCCATATATAATTATATATAACCATACATGATTATATATGGAATTGTATATGAGGTCATATATAATCATATATAATTATATATGACTATATATGGAGCAATATACAGCCAATCAAGATTATATATAGTTCCATATATAATTATATATAGTTATATATAGTTATATGTAATTATATATAGTTATATATAATCATACATGATTATATATGGAATTGTATATGAGGTCATATATAATCATATATAATTATATATGACTATATATGGAGCAATATACAGCCAAGCAAGATTATATATAGTTCCATATATAATTATATATGACTATATATGGAGCAATATACAGCCAAGCAAGATTATATATAGTTCCATATATAATTATATATAGTTATATATAATCATACATGATTATATATGGAATTGTATATGAGGTCATATATAATCATATATAATTATATATGACTATATATGGAGCAATATACAGCCAAGCAAGATTATATATAGTTCCATATATAATTATATATAGTTATATATAATCATACATGATTATATATGGAATTGTATATGAGGTCATATATAATCATATATGACTATATATGGAGCAATATACAGCCATCCAAGATTATATATAATCCCATATATAATTATATATGCTTATATATAATTAATATATATAAAAATTTTTTCTTTGAAAAAAAATTTTTTTTTGGTAATCACCAAAAGTATAAAATGATGTTTATAATTACGTTTAAATAATTCTGAAATACAAAATTTGTTACATTTCCTATGAGATGTTTTGGTCTGCTCTGCTAATACCTAATAGTAAAATCATTATTTATTTTATTATTTAAATAAGTGTTATATTATAATAAGATTCGGTCAAATAAATAAATTATGAATTATGACTATCCGAATATATTTTAAAATCAATTTTTATATTATATTTATGATAAACCCATATGATACATTATGTAGATGATAGAATCATTGTTATCTAAGACAGCAGCACAGAAGACAGAAACTTCAAGATCACTAAAGTTAAGCAGCATTGAGCAGGGTTAATAGTTGGATGGGTGACCGCTGGTGTTATAGCCGTAAAATTATAGCTAGATATTTTTTTTTGCATTTTAATTGGTTACAGAGAATTGCGTAGGACCATATTAAATACTCTATCCATAAAATTAACCCAATAATTAATTAGATGTAATAAATATATAATTAAATATTGTTATATATTATTATATATAATTATGTATGATTAGATATGGTTATATTTGGCCATTTTTCATATATAACCAATTTATATATAAATATATATAATTATATATAAATATTTTTTCTCGGGTACTAAATGATTTAGTAACAATCCTTTCATTACCAAATACTTAGTAATAGGTACTAAATCATTTATTAAAGCCCATTTAGTCCCGACAAATAAATATTTAGTAGTATTTAACAAATTATTTATTGCTACGCAATAAATCGTTTATTGGTATCAAAGAAATTAATTTTTTAACTAATTTTAGTGTAACCTAACTTTTTAACTTAAAATAAATAAAAATAATTAGAATAAATAATTTTAAGTAAAAATATAAGGTATTATAAAAAAAAAGAATCTCATTAAATAATATTTTTTTGTTTGAGACATTTATAAAATTTAAAATTGAACAAGTTTTTTTTAATTGAACATATCCATAATAGACAAATTAAAAAATGTTAACTAAACTCCACTGAGAAAAGATATAAATAGAAGACATTTATTGGGAGAATATGTGTTTTTAAAGGTTTAATAAATCTCCCAAAATCGAGCTGAATATAATAATCTTAGTTAGTGAATAGGTAATGTATCACATAAACATTGGAATTGAAGCATAGCCATCTACCGAAAATACTTACCAAAGAAATATTTAGTACCTGTTACTAAATATTATTTGGTGGAACTAAATATTTAATTCCATGTAATAAGGCTTTGTTCATATAAAGAAATCATTTATTAAACTGTAACAAATATTATTGATGGGTACAAAATGTTTGTTTCTCCCAAATAAATGAATAAAAATTTTGTTACTAAATCAGTTTAGTACTCTGTACTAAATTCTTCTATCAGGGTATGTTTAATTGTGTTTTATACATTATTATCTGCAATATGTTTACAAAATTAGTAACTTTGGCGCTAGTTGTATTTTCTGCATAGCAAAAATTAGTATCATTATTAATTTTAACCTCTTTCGGTCACTTTATATTGGAAAATTAGTTTTTTTAACTTCCCGCTAAGAAAATCTTAGATTTTCAAAAGTCGGGAAGTTATTGGTTTTACCCCGTTTTACAAAAATCGAGTTTTTATCAGATATCGACGTTTGAGGGGTCACAGGAAGCTTCCCTGACTATCCCCGTGAGGGTGTCACTATGTCTGTATGTATGTGTGTGTGTGTGTATATGTAAGTATGTAAACCTCTCATAACTACACGGGAAAAATTTCTGGGAAAATTTACGATACAACTTATTGTAAAGCTAGACTATACTTTTATTACTATTAATTGTCAAATAGTTTAGAAGAAAAAATACTATTTATTCATGAAAAAATACAATATTACTATTGTAAAAAGTAGGAGATGAAAATTTCCAGTGCTGCCTCTGTATCTTTCCAATAGAACTATAGCAAATTTTACAATAGTTGAATTGGAATGTTTTTCAATTAGTGTGAGTGATGGCCGTGCACAGCGCTAGACTCCGAGTTTATGTAAATGTTAAAGGATATGGGCCTTAGTTTACCTCGGATAGCGTAGAGGGAGAGTCTCTGGCTGCCAACACAGAGTTCTGGGTTCGATTCCCAGATAGGACGAAAATGCCGGTTTCTTTTTTCGATTACTGTACAGGTACCAATTAGTCCAACCTTCTATCTCTCTCCCTCCCTAATATTTCTTTTAAAAAAACCAACTGTGAATTTTTACAATAGTTGAATTGTAAAGTTCACAAACACATATTGTATAATTTGCTTTATAGTATTCGACTTTTTAAGACTCTTGCTAGTCTTATTTGTTGGATTAAATTTACAATAGTAGATCGTAAAAATTACTAAATGAGAAGTATAGTCCACCGTTACTATTTTATTGAGTAAAAATTACAATAGTAAAATAATAAAAACTCCTTCAATTTTCTTTCCGTGTATTGAATGGCTCCACCGATTCGATCGCGGTTGGCGCCATTCGAAAGGGCTTGTCCAAACTTAGATTTTGGATACAATTTGGATCGATTCGGACCGATAGATTTCGAAAAATCTAAAAAAAACTGAAAAAAAAAAATTTTTTTCAAAAGTAGTTTTTTTGGAATAACTTTCGAACGGCTTTATTGATCAACTCCAAAAACTAATCAGCTTTTAACCTTGAAAAACCACGTCAATCGCCGCTAATCCGGTCAAAATCGGTTAATTCGTTCGAAAGATATCGTGCAGGAAAGAAAACCCAAAAAAGTGATTTTTCGGAATTACTCCGAAATTTCTAGTTTGATCAATATAAACTTAAAAATTTTTCATAACGCTTAAAAAACTACGTCGAATGCCGCCAACCGCGTGAAAATCGGTTCATTCATTCAAAAGTTATTGCGGTTTGAAAACTCAAAAAATAGTGTTTTATCAACCTTCCATCAAACTTTTGAGCTTGAAAAGCTCAAAAGCATAGAAAAGTTATCTTTTTGAGCTCGAAGAGCTTAAAACAACACATAAATTGTATTTTTGAGCTCGAAGAGCTCAAAAACGTCATTAGTGCAGTTTTATGCACCTAGGTATGGAATTAGCGGGAAGTTGCACGGATGGCCTTCAGGGTCTGCCGTTTTTCTAATTTTTTTTATTAATTATTAGGTTACGTAGATTAAATTTACAAATTTTGAAGAGCTCAAAAACGTCGTAAATGCAATTTTAAGCGCCCAGGTATGGAATTAGCGGGAAGTTGCAGGGATGGCCTTCAGGGTCAACCGTTTTCCTAATTTTTTGTAAGTAATTTATAGAATTTAGTAAATTTTTGTGTTAATAATTACAGCCGTAAATTTTTTTTTTTTTTTTAATCTTTCAAGTCTTGAAAAGCGTGTCAGGATATTAGTGAGTAAACAGAATGGATAACGAGTAACAATGTTTACTTCCTGAATCTTATAACCTAGGTGAGAATAATAACTTCAATACTACTAAAGTTAGCCGACGTTTTTATTTTTTTTTATTTATTCATTGGTTAAATTATAAGTTAAAAATATTTTTTCTAATTGCAATTGTAGTTTTTTACAAATAAAAATTCCTTTTTTATTTTTTTGTAATACATTTTTTAATAAAAAAGGTGATTAAAATTGTTAGATGTCGGCTAACTTAATTTTTATCAAAATTTAAGTGAAATAATTTAAGCTGTACACTTTTCTGCAATGGTGATTATTAATTTTTAAATTATAAATTGAGTTATTGCAGTTGGACTGATTTTAAAGGTTAGGTTAGTAAACTTGCTTAAAAAATTTAATTAAAAATATTTCAATTAATGCCAAGTGTATATTTACACATTAAAAAATTTTTTGACTTGTAAAGTGTGAAAATTTCATTGTCAACTCTAATTATTTTTAATTTTTTATAATAATTTTTAATTGAAAAAATTACTTATATTACTAATTAATATTTTTAATTTCAACCTAATAATCATAAAATTAAATTTTTTAATACCATTAAATATAATTTTCTACGAAAAATTATAAAACTTTAAGACTTTTTAAACTTGTAATTTACTTTCTTTAATTTATTTTTCTATTTTTTTTAATTTTAAACCGTCATTTTATTTGAAATTCATAATATAGTGTGTTTACAATAACTTACTATAGTAAAAATTATATAATTTTAGTAATATCAATTTTATTTTATAAAAAAATCGATAGATGGCGTTAGTAGGACAAAACTAATGAAACTATACATGAAATTGGCGTTTCTTCGGTTAAAAGTGCGGAAATTCTCAAAAATCAACGTTAATTTATTTATTTATTCAATAACCTAACAGCTTATAAAGCCAATGACAAGGTTGCAAAAAGATACTATATAGTAAATCTAAGAATAATTGGCACATGTTGCTTTTTAACATTTAAAAATCAAAAAAGACCTACAATATAGTAAGAATTTTGCGTTTAAACATTCATGCTGTCGAGTATCGTTTTAAAAAGCTTGACATTAAAAATGCAAAATTATAAAATTTTTTAAAATTGTCATTCACTTTCCTTAATTTCTTTTATTTCTACATTTTTAAGCCGCTATTTTTTCTAAAATTCATAATATAGTGTGTTTAATACAACTTACTATAGTAAAAATTCTATATTTTCAATATTATTATTTATATCTCATAAAAAATCAATAGATGGCTTTAGTAGGATAAACTAATTAAACTATACATGAAAATGGTGTTTCTTCTGTTAAAAGAGCGGGAATTTCACAAATTATCATTTAAAAACTAAAAAAAGCCTATAATATATTAAAATATCGTCGAATATTGTTTTAAAAAGCTTTAAATTGAATAAAAAATTGTTTTTAATAATAAAATTCTTGCATTTAATTGTTAAAAACAAAAATTGCAATTATAAATTGTTAAACAAAAATTTCTTTTTAGGGTAAAAATTCTCTTCTTCTTGTCAATTATGCAGTACTTTTTCGCACTTAAGACTAAAACGAGCTGTAAATATAAGGCGCGAAGTGGAGGCATGACTTGTGCAATAAAGTATAAATTTAAAAAGGGAAAGAGCAAAGAGAGTAATAATATATGAGACATATGAAAGTATGATGAGGTAATTATGAATGAATTACCCAGGGTGCGGAAGACAATAGGCCGACTTCTGTACTTTTCCGGCCCTCACCGCAGTAATCACCAACTGGTATTGCGTGTCAGCTTGAAGGTCGTTCAGGAGTAACTGCATCGCTGTTTCCTGCGACCAACCGCACCATCCTGTAACTAACCGTCATGCCATTGTTATTTTTATTCCTCAAAGTCTTCTTATAACAATATTGTACATATTTATTATTTTCTTCTTCTCTTTTTATTCATTTTCTTTACTTATTTTATTTCATTCCAACTTTCTCGACACACGAAAGCTAAATTGATCTTTTGTTGCAATCAATACTCAACTTTTTTAAAAATATTTATTGTTGTATTAATAAATATTTAAATATATTTTTTATTTTTAAAAACTAGGTTTATTTCTACTACAAAACTAAGCTACAACTAGACAGCGTTTTCGGTTGCAGCCTCATCTAAATTTAATGGCTACTTTATTATAGACTAGACTAGACGGAATTTTTTTGCTTGGATAGTTTCGAATTAGGAACAGAATTATGTTGAAAAATTTATCATTTTTTATACATGGAGAAAATTATTTTTCTATTAATCTAATTGTTGCATCTAATTGAATATAAAGTATTGAGCGAGTATTCTTACAGTAAAAATACGTATTGGTACTGTAAAAATTGGTATAATCCCCAAAGCACTACCAACTTTAATCCTGGGACTGATATCCCATATTATAGCATACCAAAAGTAATGATGGCGTCATAAATTTCCTAATTTTGACCTTGTGTTGGTAATTGTTATGCAAAAAGCAGCTGTTTGTTTACAAATTGTTAAACGTTAAAAAAATATGTCTTTACACAGTTATCAAAGTGTTGGTTAATATTTATCAATAAATATCTGCAATTGTTTATAGTTTATTAATTAAAAAATAAAATAGGCCGTAATTGTTCGAAGATATATTCGAGTGAATTAAGTGAGGTTAAGTTTACTTTGTTTTAATTTTGGTATTTTGCTGACAGTGAAAGCAAGTTTTGCTGCAGTAAAAATAGGTATTGCTATTAGGGGATTAAACTTTGCTATTTTTCCCACAAGAATACTAGTTTCTTTACGGAAGAAATAAATTTACTAGAAGGAAAAATACTTTTTTTCAGTGTAGGGTTAGATAGCCAATTCTTCGCCACTTGGTACTTTTAAATTTTGATTCGATAAATAAAGAAAAAGTTGTTTAAATATTACCAAAAATTTTTATTGATTTCTTCTCTTATTTTCATATTAAAAAAAAGCATTTAAATTATTTCAATACTGTAATGAGTAAATAAAAAAAATCAACAAAATAGTGTATTTCTTCTTTCATTTTATAAAATTTTACCCAAAACAACTTCAATTGTTTCAAGTGTCCAAAAATAGCATAATAAATCTCTTCATCTCTATTAACTTTAACAAACTAGAAAAATATTCTAACATCAAAATTTCATCACAAAATATCTAATTTTCTTCTTTAATTTATATGATACTAAAGGTCAGAAAAAAACTTATGAATGACAAAAATTCATTTTTTATTATGTAAGTGCGTTATTTTGTAGCTGCCGGGGTTCGAACCTGCTCAATAATAAAGTTCAAGTGGCCTCTCAGATTAAGTTCAATCAAGTTCAAATGGCCCCTCCAGGCGTTCAGTCACGACCAATTTTTTTATTCATACTTTGCTTGGTCTATTTCTAAATTTATGTATCTTAGTGCGTTTATTTGTTTCACACTGCAAATACATAAATTCAATTATCGCTTTATGATTTTCTATTGTCGTTTTTATTTATATAAAAAATGAATTTTATTGACCCCCGATCAAAATATATCATGCGGAAATGATTGAAGAGCTAAATTTTTACAATTTAGTATTTTTTATTAGACGAATTTCAAATTTTACTTTTTTTTTCTTTTAATTTTTTATACTCTACATTTTTATTTCTTCCTTACAAGCCGTCATCTTACCTAAAATTTAAAGTATACTTCAACTTATTATACTTTAAAACTCATATTTCTACTAATAGTAATCATATGTCATAAAAAAATCCAATAGATGGCGACACTAATGTAAAACGACAGAAACTATACATGAAAATGACGTTCTTCTTGTTAAAAGAGTGGGAAATTTTTAAAAATCCTCTTCAATCATTTTATCTTTAAATTCTTTTAAATTATTTCCATAAAATACATCTTTTTTATTAAAATAAATTTTAATTTGTTCTAAAAAAAATTTATTTATTTAACAACAGAATATATTTAAAGTATATTTAACAAAAACTCATTACAAAAACAATTTTCTCCATGCAACCAGCAATTTAAAAGAACTTTCATCAAATAATCGTGTAAAAACCTATTAACATCTTCATAATGTATCAAACAGGATAATACCCTCTTCTGGCTGAACAGTTTCAATGAAACTACATGAAATTGGTATACTATATGTGCTAAGTTTATCGTGTGAACAATTAATTAGTGCATTTTACAGTACATTTAGCTCACAATGTTTCATTGTCTTTTCTATCCACTGTATTATTCTACTCTAATTAACCTTTTTTACCAATCAACCAAAAATTATCAGCAGTTAATTAATTATTAATAAGCATCAAATGTCAAAAAGTGCTTGCGCTGATTGCTAATTAAATTTCCAAATTGAATTTTAATTAGAAAATAAATAATTTTACGACTATATGGTCAAGGAAAGAAGACTATTTTTTTTTAATCTTAACTTATGTTTAAAAAAATGCCATTGAATTCGAAAATGCTCTATCTCTAGATACATAATTAAGAAACGACCTTGTATCTCGTGAACTATTGACATTTTAAAGATATAAGCTTATCCCGATGTTACACTCATCAAGACCTTTTATTTGAGTACCCACATCAATTTTTCATATATTTTATATATTTATATATTTCACAAATACCATATATATAGAATATATAAAATGCCATGTGGGTACTTAAATAAAAGGTCTCGATGAGTGTAACATTGAAATGAGTTTATATCTTAAAAAATGTCAATAATTAAGAAATGACCTTGTATCTTAAGAAATATTGACATTATTAAAGATATAAGCTCATTCCAATGTTACACTCATCAAGACCTTTCATTTGAGTACCCACATCAATTTTTTATATATTTATATATATTATACAAGGGTGATGTTCTGTAAGGACATCTTAAATCTGTATAAAATTGTCCGACCAAATTATTTTTGATTTTATTAGAAAAAAAATTAACAAGGGCTACAAAACTATCAGCTCAATTATAATAAATAAACAGCCGAATTAATTTTTGCTTTTTCGATATTTCTGTATCTTTTGCCATATAACATGACAGGGGACTGTTCTTTTTTTTATCAAATTGAGAAAAATCAAGCAAACTATTTCAATGCATTCAACTTTTCAAGTTCTCAATGAATGTTTTCATTAATTAGAATAATATTAAGACTTATGGATCCAATTTTATAAATAAATTATAAATAAAAATAGTTGCCAGGGGACTAAGTTTTGAAGTGGCCCAGACACATATTTCCAGCACAAATGGTGCTTTGACACTAAATAAAATGCCGATAAAGCGCTAACAGCCCTATGGTTATTAACTCAAGGCTAGTTAGATCCTTATAAACCTTACAAAAGGTAAAATAACACGCTGGATTTTTTTTTTGGCTTTGAACTTCTGGCAGAGGACTGTTCTTAAAATGCCTGGGACAAACTTCGGTCTAATGAATTTAATGAAACAATTTAATTTTCGGTACTTTTTATTGAAGAAGATTGTTAGTTAACTAATTAAGTTTATAAACATTATGGACCAAATTATATATGATGAACGAAGAACTTGAAATTTAATCTTAAAGTTTTAATTTTGGGACTGGGACAGCCCAGGGGACTGTTATTTCGGTGGTTTACGAATTTATAGCAAAAAAACCAAAATTTATTTCATTTTAGTTTTCAATGCTCCCAATAGAAATGTTTTTTTACTTTTGTAACAAATTTTTTTTAGTAACAAAATAACAATTTTTCCAATAAAAAAATGCCTTGGACAGCAAAAAACATCCTTACAGAGAATCACACATATGTATATATGAAAAATATATCGAAGATGTATGAGGGTACTCAAATGAAAGCTCTTGATTAGTGTAACATCGGGATGAGCTTATATCTTTAAAAACGTCAATAATTAAGAAAGTAAAGTGCAATTTAACAAAAGTCATTACTTAATGAAACAAAATTTTCATTTTTCATCATTGCCTTTAAGAAGATTCATCTACTCATCAACAAATTCAGCTTGAAAAAAAAATTTGAATTTCTGATTATTGTTTATATTTTTTGTCAAAAATTTTAGATAGAGTTTTATGAAACTTTGACTCATCAATTTATACATGTCATATATTTCAATACCATTTTTCAAAATATAAGTTCCGTTTTAAAAAACTAGTCTTCTTTTTTTAACCACATAGTAGCAAAAAAATTTATTTAAAAATGGCTGTTCTGATTCTGGTGTCAAGTCTTAAGTATATTTTGTCTTTGTCTGTTAATTCTTGCGGATGATAACATGTAGCTAGGCACATGACACACGATAGACTTTTTGACAACGAAAATATACCTTTTTTCATTTTCATCATCATCATCATCGTACGTCTCGTTGTACGGTTCGTTGTAACTTAAGATGAACGTTTCATTGTACGTTTCATTGCACGAATTGAGCCTATCGGGCTTGTAAGCATCGATGGTTTCATTCCTATGTCGGAACAAAAATTAACTAGTTACTAAAATATATTAGACATTTTTTTAAGCAACCATCTATTAATAGTAATCTATTAATCTAATGTTTCAATCAATCCGTTCTATGTCATAAACTGTAAAACTAGTTCTAGGTTAGAATTATGGTATGTTATGAGGTTATGCAGAGTGCCGCGAAGTAAGCAGAACCTACGCTAGATGTCCCTCGCACTACAAATCCCGCGCTTTTTGTGAGATGACATGTTTAACTATTTTATAACCTAGATCTTTTTTTTTGTTCTAAGTACGGAAGATATATAATTTTATTTAATTGATATTGATGAATTTAATGATTGTAATTTGAAATATGAAATATTTTTTTATTTTATATAAATTAATACCTGTCATTTGTGAAATTCCTTTGCCGCAAAACAACCGAAATTTTAATTTAAAGTGCTCGCGGAAAAAATTTGTGCTGTTTCCGTCATAAATTTTGTTTTTTTGGTTATATTTATTTATTTTTTTTATTTATTAGGTACCTTGATTAGAAAGTATTCATTATAAAAAGTCAAGGATTTTTTAACAATCAAATTTATATAAAATTTTTTAGCTTAAAATAAGAATTTTTTTATTTTTTATGCGTGAGGTAGAGAAGATGGCGAGTGTGACGTCAAAAGCCTACAAAATGATGCGCTGTTAAGTTTAAGCTGCGCTTAAACTTAAATATGTTACAATTATAATAAAATTTTGAATTTTAAACGTTAGAAAACATCAAATAATATTTTTTTAATGGTTAAAAAGTTTAAAATTTATTTTTTGGTAAAAAATAAATAACAATTTATTTTTTCTTCATTTTTGTGCACAATTCAGGGAAGAAATAAGGTAAAAGCCCCAACTATCGACACTATTAGAGACAAAGTTATGATTTGATTTTTTTTAAGCAATCAAATATCAATATCGTGAATTTTATTTGTGGTAATGTCTCAAGTAATGTTTTTACTAATCAATTTTATTTTAAAAGATAATCACTGATATTTACTAATTAATTTTGAAGAATTAAATAGATTGTCTGGATACACCAATTATTGGCAAGTTAAAAAACTGATTGATCTAACTATTGACATACCTTCACCCCAATTATTGACACCTATACTAAGCATGCCTACAATCATCAGCTTATTCTTATTTATCCAAACTTATTATTAAGTAATCAATTTTAATAAAGTTTATTAATTATAATTTCCATAAATGATTAGTTACTTTTAAAAATATTAAAATTTATTTAAAAATAATTTATTTAATCAGGAGAGTTCAAACTCTTACAGTTAATTTTTTAGGATAAAGTCAAAAAAAAACGTGATAGCGCTGTCGAATGGCTGTCAATATGAGATTCAACTTAAAAATTATCAACTAGTTATTGACATCCATTATTTAAATATTATAAAGCATACAATTAATTTCGATTATTGAGTTTTATAAATTTTTCATATATTGTTAATTAAAAAAAAAAAAATTAGGAAAACGGTTGACCCTGAAGGCCATCCCTGCAACTTCCCGCTAATTTCATACTTAGGCGCTTAAAATTGCACCAATGACGTTTTTGAGCTCTTCGAGCTCAAAAATACAATTTATGGGTTATTTTGAGCTCTCCGAGCTCAAAGAGATTGCTTTCCTATGCTTTAAAGCTCTTCGAGCTCAAAAGTCTGATAGAGATTTGATAAGACACTATTTTTTGAATTTTTAAACCACAATAACTTTTGAATGAATAAACCGATTTTTACGCGGTTAGAAGCATTCGACGCAGTTTCTTAAGCCTCACAAAGAATCTCAAATTTTGAATTGATCGCGCTAGGAATTTTGGAGTTATTCCGAAAAAACACTTTTTTCAGTTTTCTTTCGTTCACGATATCTCTCGAACGATTCAACCGATTTTGACCAGACTGGTGGCGATCGACGTGGTTTTTTGAGTTTAAGAGCTGATTAGTTTTGGAATTGAACCTTTATGCCGTTTAAAAGTTATTCCAAAAAAACCACATTTGAAAAAAATTTTTTTTTCAGTTTTTTTACGATTTCTCAAAATCTATTGATCTGAATCGGTCCAAATAGTTTTCAAAATCTAAGTTTGGTCAAGCCCTTTCGAATGGCACCAACCGCGATGAAATCGGTCAAGCCGTTCAAAAGTTATAAGCGGTTCACATACTTTCACACACACACACACACACATACAGACACCTCGACAACCTCTCGGGGATAGTCAGGGAAGCTTCCTGTGACCTTCAAACGTCGAGATCTGATGAAAACTCGATTTTTGCAAAACGAGGTGAAAACAATAACTTCCCGATTTTTGAAAATCTTCGATTTTCTTAGCGGGAAGTTAAAAAAAAAGATGATATTATTAGATGAAGAAATGAATTTAAACTCGGCATTTGAAAAAATGTTTTTCTAATCAAAGTTGTTAAGAAAATAAACGTTCATAAGCTGGTTTGATGAACTTGTGGTAACTTTATTTTTTTTTAATAATTACTATTTAATATTTTGAACTGACAGTATTTTTAACTTCCCGCTAAGAAAATTGAAAATTTTCAAAAATCGGGAAGTTATTGTTTTTACCTCGTTTTTCGAAAATCGAGTTTTCATCAGATCTCGACGTTTTGAGGTCCTAGGAAGCTTCCCTGACTATTCCCGCGAGGGTGTCACTATTGTGTGTGTGTGTGTGTTTTTTTTTTTTTTTTCCTTGGGGGGGGGAATCCTTTTTACGGATTCTAGGCATAGCTGTTTGGCCTGGATATGTGGCGACTCGACGCAGCGTCATACTAAAACTCGACGCTGACGCCCCTACCCACTAAACCCTAAACCCCTTTCTCTTCTATCCTCTGATTTCCCATGGTACCGCCGTAAGGCATTTCTTCGCGGGGGGAGGAATTAGCTGCCGCTCTTCCTTCTGGTGGCTAAGATGTTATTTCTTTCTTCTAGATTCTGTCTTTCGCTCTTTTCCTCTCAATGGATCGTACTCTGTAAGCACTTTTGTAGCAAAAGTGCTTGTGGCGTTCCAGGCAGCTTCTGACGACAACATTGCTTCTA
The DNA here is from genome assembly GCF_020080835.1 of Cotesia glomerata. Classification (NCBI taxonomy): domain Eukaryota; kingdom Metazoa; phylum Arthropoda; class Insecta; order Hymenoptera; family Braconidae; genus Cotesia; species Cotesia glomerata. The sequence continues at coordinate 27,746,397 of NC_058162.1, forward strand.
CTATTGATTCTGGTAGGGTTCTCTTCTTCAGAATCTTCTAACTCATCGCGCTGTTGGTTGAAACGTGGACACACAAAGAAAACATGCTCCGCATCTTCATTGACCCCTGGACAGGACGGGCACTCTGGGGTATCATCGTGCTTAAAGCGGTGAAGATACTTCCGGTAACATCCGTGTCCTGATAACATCTGCGTTAAATAATAGTTGATCTCACCGTGACTCCGGTGTGTGTGTGTGTAAGTATGTAAACCTATTCTAACTTTTGAACGGTTCAACCGATTTCATTGCGGTTGGTGCCATTCGAAAGGGCTTCGCCAAACTTAGATTTCCTGAAAATTTGAACCGATTCGGACCGATAAATTTTGAAAAATTTGGAGAAATCTAAAAAAAATAGGAAAAAAAATTTTTTCAGAAGTGGTTTTTTTGGAATATCTTTTAAACGGCTATACCGATCGATTCCAAAAACTAATCAGCTCTCAACCTTGAAAAACCACGTCAATCGCCTCCAATCCGGTCAAAATCGGTTGATTCGTTCGAGAGATATCGTGAACGAAAGAAAACCGAAAAAAGTGTGTTTTCGGAGTTGCTCCGAAATTTTTAGTTTGACCAATTGAAACTTAAAAATTCTTTATGAAGCTTAAAAAACTGCGTAGAATGCCGCCAACCACGTAAAAATCAGTTCATTCATTCAAAAGTTATTGCGGTTTGAAAATTCAAAAAATAGTGTTCTATGAAACTTCTATCAGACTTTTGAGCTCAAAAGCTCAAAAGCACAGAAAAGGTATCATTTTGAGATCGGAGTTCTCAAAACAACACACAGATTGTATTTTTGAGCTCGAAGAGCTCGAAAAAAACGGCCATGTATTAACGGAATCAGCGGGAAATTCCAGGGATGGCCTTTAGGGGCAACCGTTTTTCTAATTTTTTTAATTAAAAATTACTTTAATTATTCTAAATAAAATAGAAATTCATTCATGGCAGCCCAGTGCCTCTAACTGATCCTCGCTACTGATTTTTTAGTTCCAAGTGCCTTAATTATTCCAAATAAAAATTAAAACTTATTCATAGTCGTCCAGAGCCCTGACTGATCGTCGCTCCTTTTTCTTTATTATAAAATTATTTTAATTAAATTAAATAAAAATAAAAATTCATTCGTGACCGCTTATTGCCTCTAACTTACGATTACTACTGATTTTTTTAATTAAAAATTACTTTAATCGTTCTAAATGAAAATAAAAATTTATCCATGGTCACCAAGTTTTTCTGACTAACCCTCGCTACCGATTTTTTTTATTAAAAATTACTTTAATTATTCTAAATAAAAATAAAATTCATTCATGTCCGCCCAGTACCTCTAACTGATCCTTGCTACTGATTTGTTAGTTTAAAATTGCCGCAATTATTCCAAATAAATATTGAAAACTCATTCATAGCCGCCCAGAGCCCCTGACTGAGCGTCGATACTTATTTTTCATTTTAAAATTATTTTAATTCATTTAAATAAATATAAAAATTTACTCATGGCAGCTTATTGCCTCTAACTTACTATCACTACTGATTTTTTAATTAAAAATTACTTTAATCTTTCTTAATGAATATAAAAATTTATTCATGGCCTCCTATTTTTTCTAACTAACCCTCGCTACCGATTTTTAACTTTCCGCAAAGAAAATCGAAGATTTTCGAAAATCGCGAAGTTATTTTTCACCCCGTTTTGCAAAATCGAGTTTTCATCAGATATCGACGTTTGAAGGTCACAGGAAGCTTCCCTGACTATCCCCGCGAGGTTGTCACTATTTTTTTCAATTTTTTAATTAATAAGAATTTAATAAAAATTTATCATAGTTAATCTTATTACAGATGATTAAATATATTTAAAAATAATTTAGGGTGTCAATATTTAGACCTCTGTCAATAATTGGGGCTTTTACTTTTATAAATGTATCTAAATTTAATTTCGAGAAGAAATAAAAAATGTATTGTAATAAAAGAAAACCACAACTCATTCATAAAAGTAAACTTGATTGATCGTGTGAAAGTCCTTGACTTAATATAAATATTATTATAATTCTTATATTACATATATACATTTATAAAGTAAAAAGTTATTAATTCATGCGGAAACTGTAAATATAGATAATAGGTTATGTGTTATAATATAAATAATGAAATGTGCTTAAATTAACCATTTAACCACGCACCTTGCATCTGTCGGTTTGTATGTCACGTCGTATTTTTCCACCTGATCTACTTGGCTTGTACTCCAGGATACACGGACGGATGTCGGACTGAGGAACATGACTGTTACGTTTTCCGGGACGCCTGGCACGCCTGTCATAGAACCTATAAAAAATATAAATAGTGAGAAGAAGAACAAGAACAGAAATGAGAGTCTACATATAAACAAGAGTGAATTTTTAAAATTAAAATGATATTTCAGTGATGGGTGAAAGATAATGTCAGTCATATAGCTATTTATATGTCTTATTGAAGTAAATAAATATAAGCTTCTGTTGATGTTTTCTGTTTTCGTGTTTTGAATATTTTTGTAACATCATTAACAATTCTAGGGCAAATTCTTTTTTTTCTTTTTTTTTTCTAAAGTTACTTTTATTGTTTTCTTCTTAAATTCTGCGGATTCTAGAGTTTGGAAATTTGATTGAGAATTCTTATAAGTAGATTAATTTTTTTTGGTGTAATAAATTTTATTTTGTAAAAAATGTACTTTGTCTCAAAAGTAATTGATACATAAGCAATATTCTTAACATCTAGAAATTTTAAGGAAAATTTTAATGATAAATTAAAAATTGGTAAAAATTTGTTTTTTACATTAATTAATTCAAGAAAAAAATTTTTTACCTAAAATAATTTTTTAAAGTATTTAAAACTTATTAGAATACTTAAAAAAATTTTAAGATTATTGGTATTTTTAAACAAGTCGAAAATGTCTTTAATAAATGTTATTAAGTATCTTTATTGAAGAAAAAGGTATTTTTAAGTAAAATATAAGTTACCTTATTTGAAAATAAAAAAAAAAACCATTGAAATAACTTTAAATTTTGAGAAAATTAAAGGTTAATTGCTTTATAACATGATTTTGGATCTGCGCATGCGCTGGAACGGTTCTAGCGCATGCGCGCGAAGCCCGCGCAAATTTAAACGATGAATTTTTTAAATTGATAATTTTATTCCTTTTTCTACTTTGTTATATTAATAAATAACTTTACTTTTTTGTAAAAAATATTGTAAGCTTAAAAAAATTTTAAAGAATTATTTTACGTCAATTCATTTTTAAAAAAAATTTTTCTTACACTTGAAATCATTAAGGTAAAAGACCCCATTAGTGGCACCTTTAACCCCTATTAGTGGCACTTTTTCTTTCAATGAAAAAATGTTCTACTTGAAAAAAAAATTAAAAATTTGTTTGATCTGAATGTCTTAAAAATTATAAATAATATATTCATTATTGAAATTAATGATTTTATTAATTGAATAAGTACCAAAATCAAAGAAAGTGTCGGTAATGGGGTCCCCGCCACTAATGGGGTCTTTTACCCTATTTAAAGTATTTAAAACTCAATTTTAATCGTATAGAATATGAGAAAAATTTTAAGGCTAATTGATAGTTTAAAAATAAGTCGAAAATGTCTGTAATAAATGTTATTAAGCATCTTCATTAAAAAAAAGGTATTTTTAAGTAAAATATAAGTTACCTTATTTGAAAATAAAGCAAAAAAATCATTTAAATAAATAAATTTTAAGGAAATTAAAGGTTCATTGCTTTGTAACATGATTTTAAATCTGCGCATGCGCTGGAACGATTCCAGCGCATGCGCGCAGAGCCCGCGTAATTTTAAACGACTAATTTAAAATTGACAATTTTATTCTTTTTTAACTTTGTTATATTATTAAATAACTTTACTTTTTGTAAAAAATATTGTAAGCTTTGAAATATTTTAATTTTTACCATTAAAAATTTTTTCCATTAGAATTGTTAGTAAAATTAAGACAATTGTTCAATGAATTATTTTTTTTCTTCTGTATTATATGTTATTGATTCGCAAGCAAATAACTGGAATTAATTTAAATTGAATCTTCCGAAGTAACGATGAAGTTTGAAAAGATAATATTTTTATTGAATCAAGTACGAAACAAAAGAAAATTTTTTTGGGTGACTATGAATGAATCTTGTTTAAAAATAATATTATTTTTTTTCAAAAAAAAAAAAAAATGTTGTTTTGTTTATTCTGGCTTTAACTAAACAAGAAATTGCAGCCATGCAATTTATTTTTTTGGCCGTAAATTGCAATGAAAATAAATTGAAGCTTAACCCGTCAGCGTGTTTACAAATTTATTGTATTTAACTCGAGAAATTCTAGAGAAAATGTTTATTATAAACTACAAACTATATAAATAAATAAGAAACTAACTTTAGCGATCGATTATTCTATAAATACTCCGACGACCTAAAAGCCTATTTAATAATTAATCAGAGCGACATGCTATTAACAATATTATTTACTAAATAAATAAATAAAGTAAAAAGGTGTTTGTAAATATTTACCAACAAATCCTACGCCGTAGAGAACAAGCATAGTGGCCCAAAGGACCATACCGCCAGGGAGGTGTAGGTGGCGGACCAAACTTGGACCGCTTGAACCCGCGCACAGTAATTGACCACTTTTTTTTTTTATTAAAATAAATTTTACGCGCTTTCCACATTCAAATTTCGGGGTAACATTCGCATAAGCTTTATTACACTTCCCCGATTTCGATTTTAATTCACTTTTATTATTATTTACTAAGCCGACGACATCTATTAACTCTGTGAGATTATTTCTATTACCACTCATCTCGTAAAATCACCCTCAATAGTTTCTTCATTTTTACATCACTTTGGTCCATCCGAGGTTTTAACTGCAAAAGAAACAACATAATTTATCAATTATTATTATAAATAAATTTTGCTTTATTAAATAATGAATTTTGTTAAATTGCACTGTACTTTCTTAAATATTGACGTTTTTGAAGATATAAGCTCGTCCCGATGTTACACTTATCGAGAGCTTTCATTTGAGTACCCACATGCATATTTGATATATTTTTTATATATACATATATATGATATATATTTCAAAGATATAAGCTCATTCTGATGTTACACTCATCAAGAGCTTTCATTTGAGTACCCACATGCATTTTTTATATACTTTTCATATTTACATATATATAATATATATAAATATATAAAATATATGAAAAATTGATGTGGGTACTCAAATGAAAGCTCTCGATGAGTGTACTATCGAGATAAGCGTATATCTTTAAAAATGTCAATAGTTTACAAAATACAAGGTCATTTCTTAATTATTGACATTTTTTAAGATATAAACTCATTTTATGTTGCACTCATCGAGACCTTTCATTTAAGTACCCACATGGCATTTTTTATATATTTTATATATATGGTATTTGTGAAATATATAAATATATCAAATATATGAAAAATTGATGTGGGTACTCAAATGAAAGGGCTTGATGAGTATAACTTTGGGATGAGCTTATATCTTTAAAAATGTCATTAGTTGACAAGATACAATGTCATTTCTTAATTATTGACATTTTTTAAGATATAAACTCATTTCGATATTAAACTCATCGAAACCTTTCATTTAAGTACCCACATGGCATTTTTCATATATTTTATATATATGGTATTTATGAAAATATATAAATATATAAAATATATGAAAAATTGATATTGAATACTCAAATCAAAGGTCTCGATAAGTGTAACATCGGGATGAGCTTATATCTTTAAAAATGTCATTAGTTGACAAGATACAATGTCATTTCTTAATTATTGACATTTCTTAAGATATAAACTCATTTCGATATTAAACTCATCGAGACCTTTCATTTAAGTACCCACATGGCATTTTTCATATATTTTATATATATGGTATTTATGAAATATATAAATATATAAAATATATGAAAAATTGATGTGGATACTCAAATCAAAAGCTCTCGATAAGTGTAACTATCGGGATGAGCTTATATCTTTAAAAATGTCAATAGTTTACAAGATACAAGGTAATTTTTTAATTATTGACATTTTTTAAGATATAAACTCATCGAGACCTTTCATTTAAGTACCCATATGGCATTTTTCATATATTTTATATATATATGGTATTTATGAAATATATAAATATATAAAATATATGAAAAATTGATGTGGGTATTCAAATGAAAGGCCTCGAAGATGTAACATCGAGATGAGCTTATATCTTTAAAAATGTCAATAGTTCACAAGATACAAGGTCATTTTTTAATTATGTATCTAGAGATAAAGAATTTTTGAATGCAGCCTAAATACATCATAATAAATTGACTATCGGTGATATAATAAATTTTCAAACAATCAATAATAATAATAATAATAATAATAATAATTGTTTTGTTCAAACAAAAGCATTATCCAATCGATAGCAAAAAAATAATAAAAGTCAATGATAATGATAAAAACTAAGTGCTTTTATACTTATAAAAAGAAAAGTAAAGTATAAAGTACTTCACAAAAATCCATCGACCTCATATTTCACACAATGAGCTTGATTATCCTTAGTACACAATATGAAACCAACCCGTTTGGAGGGCAACCTAATTTAAACATTATTAATTTAACCATGCGATTGTATAGTATGTAATGTATAATGTAACCAGCTCAACACACTTTTGATCTCTTCCTAGTCTACTACACAGACACTCATTATAATATACTGTGTAGCAGTCACTCGCTATTTCGGTTTAATGATGAAACTGGATCGTCACTCATTAATTGAAAACGTAACAATTTTATCTACTCAAATGGTTTAATTAAATTCCCTCAAACTCAATTCACGGACAAATGCTTTGTAGTTCGATTTTAACCCAAATTTACCTTATATCGACTAGCTTCGCTCTGGTTACAACAAACAATAACCCGAAACAATAATAACAAGTACGCTATCTTTTTAATTGTTTAATTATTATTATTGTCATTTTTTTTTTAATAAAAAAAAATTATACGGAACAATAGAAATTGTTCTAAAATTACATAGATGTCAACAACCTCAGACAATATTTTTTGGCTAAAATATTTTGGCAATTTTCCAAACTCGGTGAACCTCACAAACCCGAGAAATGTAATGAGTTTGATGGTAATGGTTTGTATATGTACATTAATATTGTAGACGTTGTTAGCTCGTGCGTGCAGGTTATATTAACTCAGATCTAAACTAAAACGTGAAATATTATATTTGTAACCAAGATAAAGATAATTACGTAATTATTTCCTAGTAGAACATATCCTGGCTGTTACATTTATATAAATCTAAAGACAATACGTAATAAAACACGGCAATCATAAGTCATAGCGGGAAAGCGAGTGTAATGTAGTTTGAAAAAGCTTTTGCTCTCTGAGCTTTGCTCCGTGTTTCGTCTTTTTCATTTCATTCTCACCGAGAGTCATTTATGATGATAAGTAATTAGGCTGCATTCGCAAATGCGCTATCTCTAGATACATAATTAAGAAATGACTTTGTATCTTGAGAACTGTTGACATTTTTAAAGATATTAGCTCATCCTGATGTTACACTCATCGAGACCTTTCATTTGAGTACCCACATCAATTTTCATATATTTTATATATTTATATATTTCACAAATACCATATATATAAAATATATAAAATGCCATATAGGTACTCAAATGAAAGGTCTCGATGAGTGTAACTTTCGAAAATGAGTTTATATCTTAAAAATGTCAATAATTAAGAAATGACCTTGTATCTTGTGAAATATTGAAATTTTTAAAGATATAAGCTCATCCTGATCTTACACTCATCAAGAACTTTCATTTGAGTACCCACATTAATTTTTCATATATTTTTATATATTTATATATTTCACAAATACTATATAAATATATATATATATATATATATATATATATATATATATATATATATATATATATATATGCTATATCTATATATATATATATATATATAAAATATATAAAAATGTCATGTGAATACTTAAATAAAGGTCTCGATGAGTGTAACTTCGAAAATGAGTTTATATCTTAAAAAATGTCAATAATTAAGAAATGACCTTGTATCTTGTGAAATATTGAAATTTTTAAAAGATATAAGCTCATCCTGATCTTACACTCATCAATAACTTTCATTTGAGTACCCACATTAATTTTCATATATTTTATATATTTATATATTTCACAAATACTATATATATATATAATATATAAAAAATGTCATGTGAGTACTTAAATGAAAGGTCTCGATGAAGTGTAATATCGAAAATGAGTTTATATCTTGAAAAATGTCAATAATTAAGAAATGACCTTGTATTTTATGAACTATTGACATTTTTAAAGATATAAGCTCATTCCGATGTTACATTCATCAAGACCTTTCGTGTGAGTACCCACATCAATTTTTTCATATATTTCATATATTTATATATATGTATAGATGAAAAATATATAAAATACATGTGGGTACTCAAATGAAAGCTCTTGATGAGTGTAACACCAGGATGAGCTTATATTTTAAAATGTCAATATTTAAAAGTACAGTGCAATTTAATAAAAATAATTATTTAATAAAAGCAAAACTAATTATTTATATTTCACAAGTCACGGCAGTCACATAGGGACTGCAAAGTTGCTAGTTGCACGGTAAAATGTACCCGCATGAACTTTTAATTGCATTACATCAATCATTACCCGGGAAAATTTATTCATTAATTTTTCTCGGCATTTATGTCAAAAGTTGAGCTTTTAATTTCGAGACAAGCTTAGATGCGGATAAATTGACAGCTTCATTGTGCTTGCAGGGATTCAAAGGTTACGTCAATCGATTTTTTATTTAAATGCACTTGACTTATAACATATGATGTGATTTATCATCGGTTTATGAGAAGTTTAACACTGAAAAGTGTTTTACTATTTGCAAATCACTTTTCAGAGGATTTATTTGTTTATTCAAGTGTTAGAGTATCAATAAGCTTTGAATTATTGATCATGTTCAAAAAGAAAAATTTATGACAAGTGATTCTTACGAGAAGAAACACTTCAAAGATACTTGAAGAAATAAAACTTTAAGGACGCTACCAAGTAAATCACTTTTCTTGCTATCTTTATGAAATTTTAAATACACATTTATTATTTATAAGCATCCTGTGTAAGCATTCTAAAAGGTTCACTCAAAAAAGTTTTATTCTAGACTAAAAAAAAACTTTTGTCTTAATTAATTTTTTTTTTCAAGTGTCAAAACAATTAAATTAAAAGTTATTACTCGGAAATCAATTCATTTTTAATATAAAAAATAGAAATTATAAATGCGATGCTCAAGACTGGACTCGAACCCTGATCCGACCACGCGTCAAAAGAAGAGATCTACGTAAAGTAGTCAAATTTTTAAAACTTCCTGGAAATTTGTAAATTCCGTCTACGAAGCCTAATAATTAATAAAAAAAATTAATAAACAGTAGATTTCAGGATATTTAATCAAATAATTAAGTTTGAAAATTGCAATTTTTACATGTAAAATGGAGATTTCACCAGCTGTGTATTTGGTTAAGAATTTAATGCAATTAACGATTTAAAAAATTTTATTTTCATTGAATTTCATTGAAAAAAATAATAAGCTTTCGATTAAAAACAATAAGAAAAGTAGCTTTCCGAACGTATTACGGAGATATTTTATATTTTTATGAAAAATCACTCGGAACTTGCGTTCTTTAGTCTTACATTTGACTTGACAACACCGCTTGCGTAGTTACTCAGTGCATAAGTATCCGCGGTTTTTAAATGCTAGAAAATCTTAGTCATTTTAGTTAGACAGTAAACATAAATAAATTTTTAAGGTTAGGGAACTCTTGCGGTGTTGTCAAGTATATACCGGTAATTCAGAGCGCTATATTTTTATTAATCAATTAAATGTTAATAATTATTTAATAAGTAAATTGTTCGGAAATTTCCTCAAAAATGTTATTAATTAATTTAAAATTAATTTTAAGATACATAACAAAAGTATTTCTATGTATTATTTTTTAAAGAAATTCATTACACTAAGGAGGGTACTTGGATCTCCTTAAAATATAATTTTTTTATTCCTTAATAAGGATAAAAAAATTTTTCTTGAGTATCTATAAAATAACTTTAAGTAGAAAAACAAAGAGATCACATTGTTTCCTTTGTCAAACAAGCAGAGAGTTTTAATTGAATTTTCGAGTCTATATACTTTCGTGTGT